>NW_007253211.1:272058-289039 GCF_000164805.1 Carlito syrichta
AAAAAAAAAAAAAAAAAATCAAGAATAAGTGAATCTAATTTACAGAGATAGAGGTCAGAACAGCAATTGCTTCTGGAAGATGTCAACAGGAAGGAGCATGCTTCTGGGCACTGGAAATATTTTCTATCCTGATCTGAGTGGTAGTTTTTACAGGCGCACAATTCACTGAGTTGCACAGCTAAGAACTGTTACACTTCAATTTAAAAAGAGATAATGCTTTAAGTTCTACTTCAATTAAAAGAGACAGAGAAAAAGAGAGCCCATTGCAATATCCCAGGGGAGTGACGATGGTGCTGTGGTAAAGGCTGGATTCAGGGCACCTTCTGGAGGTGAAGCCACAGGACTTGCTGTGGGTTGGGTAGGGTGGCTTGCGTGCCACCACTCCCCTGAGCACACTGAACCCACTTTCTCACCTCTAGTATCTCCGGGGAATTAAATAGGACAAGTACCCTCAGAACTACAGTCCAACATAGCGACTGGTACCAGGCTCAGTTCTGGACATACAGCAGAGTTCAGTGCATGCTCCAGCATGGCTAACAGTACTGACAATACTCTAACCCCTCACTTCCATCTGGTAGTTCTAATTCGCCAAGCACTTTCCTCCTCGTTAATCTCTGGAGTCTGTATTCACAAAGAAATGGAATATGAAGGAAGCTAAGAAATTTGACCAAAGTCATACAGCTCATGGCAGTTTGAATCAGGCTTTTGGATTCCAAATGCAATGCCCCTTTCAGGGGTCTCCAGGTCCCCTGGACATAATTTAGTAAGCATCAGGACACCTGGAGATTTGTACAAAATGGAGAGTCTGGCCACAGCCACAAAGATTCTGATTCAGCAGGGGTTTCAGTTGTCTACTGATGCATAACAAAGCTCCACAGAGTTTAGTGATTTAAAACAACAATAATTTATTACATCTTATGATCCTGTGGGTTGACTGGGCTCAGCTGGATGGTTCTTCTTTTCAGTATGGCTTCAGCTGGGGCTGGAATGTCCAAGGCAACATCTTTATTCACATGACTGTTCCTCAGCTGTGATGGCTGGGGTAGCTGGCAGTTGGCTGGGTACTTTTTTCTGTTGCTTCACCTTCCCCACCCTCTGTTTATCCCTCACTCTGGTCTCTCTGGCAGGGTAGTTGGGCTCACTTAGATAGTACCTCCGTGTTCTAAAAGCAAGTATTCCAAAAGAACAATTCCAAGGCCAGGTGCAGTGGCTCAAGCCTATAATTCCAGCACTTTGGGAGCCAAAGGAGAGAGGATTGCCTCAGTTCAGGGGTTTGAGACCAGCCTGGGTAACTTGGTGAGACCTCATCTCTACAATAATTTAAAAAATTAGCTGGACATGATGGTGTGCGCCTGTAGTTTCAGCTACTTGGAAGACTGAGGCAGAAGGATTGCCTGAGCCCAGTATGTCGAGGCTGCGGCAGCCATGAGTGTGCCACTGCACTCCAGCCTGGGCGACTCCAACTCCAAAAATAAAAAATAAGCCAGGCATGGTAGCTTGTGTCTGTAGTTCCAGCTGCTTGAAAGGCTTAGGCAGAAGGATCGCCTGAGCCCAGCAGGCCAATACTGCGGTGGCTGTGAGCATGCCACTGCACACAAGCCTGGGCAACAGAGTGAGACTCCAACTTAAAAAAAAAAAGAACAATTCCAGTGTGGGGGCTCTTCTCTATCAAGCCTCTGCTGTGTCATACTTGTTAATGTTTCATTGGTCAGAGCAAGTCACATGGCCAAGACTAGCGGCATTGTGGAAGAGGTTATACCAGGCTGTGAATACCACCAGCAAGTCTGTGGTGGGGCCAAAGTATTTGCTTTTTGTATAACCTTCCTTCCTGATAGCTTCCCATTCTGATGCTGGTACTCCAGTGACCACTCTTTGAGAACAGATCCTATCCTGTAACATAACCACCAAAAAGACTTTTAAACCTCCCACCCATTCTGGTCACAGATCAAAGGGAATGCCACAGACACCATCACCATCCTGAAGGAGCTAACAATCTGGGGCAGACACATGGACAAGGACACCAGAAAGTTGTGCAGACACTATTTCAACAAGCCCAGAGCTTCTATCCCCTATCAATCCCCTCTCCGGGTGTTGGTTTGCTCCCCACAAAGTGGGGGAGGATTTGAACCAGATTATCAATTTCTAACACTTTCACCATCATGGGACTTTTTATGTATTTCTTCACCCAAGGAACTCCATGTCTTGGAAGATTTTTGTCTACTAAACAAACTACATGCTAAGTAATTTTTTAAATTGGAAAATAAACGACTCAATTACTGGGTAGAGTTACTGGGTAGAGTTTCTGATCAGAATGGGATAACCAAGAGTTCTATGCTAAATTGAGAAAATTCTCACCAGAGCAAAGAAGTGGGAGGTATTGGATAGACTGGGCTGTCTCGGCTTAGGAAATGTTCAGTTTGAGTATGGCTTTCTGCAATATTCAAAATAGCTGAGCCCCTCTCTGCAGTTTTGGTAGTATCCAGCTGAGATGGACTGGACAGAGTGTCCTCTAAATAAGAACCTGTCCAGCACTAACTATTCTGCACGCTGGGCACCTCAGAGCCTACCATGGGCCAGCACACTGCCAGGTGCTACAGGGAAATTGTTCATTATAGTTGCCACTAGTGTCATGTGACTGTTTGAATTTAAATTAATTACAATGAAATGAAATTGGAAAATTTTCTCAGTTTCACTAGCCACATTTCATGTGCTTAATAGCCGCATAGGGCTAGTGGCCACCAACTGGACAGTGCCCAATACAGAACTTTCTTTATCACAGAAAGCTCAAACGGACATTGCTATAAGGTACAAACGCAGGGTCAAGCTCAGTGCTCTCACTTGTAACCAGCTCTTTAGGAGGCCGAGGCAGAAGGACTAGTAGAGCCCAAGAGTTCAAGACCAGCTTGGGCAACATAGTGAAACCCTGTCACTTCAAAAAATCAAAAAATTAGCTGGGCATGGTGGCGTACACCTGTAGTCCTAGTTACTCAGGAGGCTGAAGTGGAAGGATTGCCTGAGCCTACAAGGTTGAGACTGTGGTAAGCCATGATTGTGCCACTGCACTCCGCCTGGGTGGCAGAGTAAGACTCTGACAAAAAAGCAAAGAAAACAAAACAAAACAATAAATGCAGGCATGTCCAACATAAGAGGCTCAATAGAGCCCAAAGAGAAGTCCTTACACATTAAATTACAGCCGCTCCACTGCTCGTATGGTACAATCGAGCTACAATTCTTACACACACACAGGCTCCAAAACAGTACAAAAAACACAAATACAGATGCAGCCAACCTTTAAGAATCACGTGGCCAGGCTCGGTGGCTCAGCCTGTAATCCCAGCACTTTGGGAGGCCAAGGTGAGTGGATTGCCTAAGCCCGCGGGTTCGAGACCAGCCTAGGCATTTGGCGAGCCCTCGTCTCTACAATAAACCAAAAATTAGCTGGGCGAAGTAGCGCACGCCTGTAGTTCTGGCTACTTGGAAGGCTGAGGCAGAAGGATTACTGGAGCTCAGCAGGTTGAGGCTGGGGTGGCAGTGAGTGTACCACTGCACTCCAGCCTGGGAGACAGAGTAAGACTCCAACTCAAAAAAAAAAAAACAAAAAAAAGAATCACATGCTATATTTAGCCAGAAGATGATTAAGCTCCCGATAAAACAGCATTACCAGTAATACTCAAGTAAGCCACTGAGTGTGACACCTGCCAGAACCCAGCTTCCCTCGGGACTCCCCCATCCTCAAGGAAGCGAGCATGGAGCTGTGCATTTGTTCATTCTGACAATAGAAACCTCTTGGATCCAGCAAGGCCCACACTGGATTCTGGCCTTCTTCTTCGTCTATTTTAAAGAAAGAGCTTGCTCTGCAAGGGGATAATATGGGACATCTGATTTGAGTGGAAGTTTTGATAGCAGACACTGCTGGTAGTCTAACCAACAGCCATCCTCCTTCCTCCTTTGCCCCTGCTGACCAGAATCCTATTTGCATTAAGAGGGACTGGAGAAGCACTGATTGGTCTAAGGCAGGACTTCTCAGCCTTGGCCCTGTTGACATCTGGAGCTGGATAATTCTTTATGGGAAGGCAGTCCTGTGCATCGAAGAATGCTGAACAACATCTCTGGCCTCTACTGCCTAGAAGCTAGTAGCCTCCACCTCCCTCGTCTTTGGGCATGCCAAAAATGCGTGCAGATACTGCCACATGCCCTGAGGGTAACATCACTCCAGGCTGAGAACCACTGGTTTAGACTCTAGGCCAGTGGTTCTCAAACTAGAATCACCAGGAAAACTTGTTTAAACACATTGCTGCCAGGCGTGGTGATTCATGCCTACAATCCCAGCACTTTGGGAGACAGAGGCAAGAGGATTGCCTGAACCTAGGGGTTCGAGACCAGCCTGGGTAACTTGGCAAGACCTCATCTCTACAATAAATCAAAACATCAGCCACACATGGTGGTACACACCTGCAGTCCCAGCTACTCAAGAGGCTGAGACAGAAGGATCACCTGAGCCCAGGAAGTTGAGGCTGTGGTGATCTGTGATTTAAAAAAAAGAAAAGAAAAAAGTTATCTGCACTTGTGTTACAACAGAAAAGGGAGAAAACCTAGATGTCTATAGTTGGGGAAATTGATTAATAAATTGTGGTACTGTATATTACCATAACATTAACATTTACTGAGTGGATACCATCCAAAAAGCTTTACTTAGATACACTTGCTTAACCTCAGAGCTTCCCCACAGGGCAGACACGGAGTGGTAATTTACCTAAGTTATTAAACAAAACTTGATGAGTTAGGTAGGATTAGGGACCAAGCCTTCAAGCTCTAGAACTGACCTAATCATTGCACTAGCCTGTCTCACGGGGAACAAGGTCTCCTCTGATTCCCTGACCTCTCTAGACAGATGTACCTCTTCTTTTGACATACTCCCCCTTGTCATCACAGTAGCTATAACACTTAACTGCAGTTACTATTTTTGTGCTGGGTTTTTTTTTTTGAGTTGGAGTCTCACTCTGTCGCCCAGACTGGAATGCAGTGGCCGCTCCTGGCCACCGCAGCCTCGACCTGCTGGGCTCCGGCGATCCTTCTGCCTCAGCCTTCCGAGTAGCCGGAATTACAGGTGCGCGCTACCACACCCAGCTAATTTTTTTTTTTATTTATTGTAGAGATGAGGTCTCACCAAGTTGCCCAGGCGGGTCTCGAACCCACGGGCTCAGGCAATCCACTCACCTCAGCCTCCCAAAGGCACGGGATTACAGGCTGAGCCACCGAGCCCGGCTTGTGTCTGGTTTTATTCACATAACATGTCTTCGAGGTTCATCCGTGTTGTAGCATCTATCAGAATTTCACTATTCAAAGCTGAATAATGTTCCATTGTAGGCATATACCACTTTTGTTTATCCATTCACCTGTCGATGGATACTTGGGTTGTTTTCACCTTTTAGCTATTGTGAACAGTGCTGTTATGAACACGAGTGTTCCAGTACCCAAGTCTCTGTTTTCTTTTTTTCTTTTTTTGAGTTAGAGTCTCACTCCGTCGCCCAGACTGGAGTGCAGTGGCCGCTCCCGGCCACCACAGCCTCAACCTGCTGAGCTCCGGCGATCCTTCCGCCTCAGCCTTCCAAGTAGCTGGAACTACAAGTGCACTACCATGCCCGGCTAATTTTTTAAATTTTTATTGTAGAGATGAGGTCTCGCCAAGTTGCCCAGGGGGGTCTCGAACCCACGGGCTCAGGCAATTCACTCACCTCAGCCTCCCAAGGCGCAGGATTACAGGCTGAGCCACCAAGCCCGGTCGAGTCTTTGTTTTCAGTTCTTTGGGGTATACACAGGCATGCCTCATTTTATTGCACTTCACAGATACTACATTTTTTTTACACATTGATGGTCTGTGGCAGCCCTGTGTCCAACAAGTCTTTGTGTTCAGTTATTTTTCTAGCAGTATATGTACACTTTGTGTCTCTATGTCACATATTGATAATTCTTATAATATTTCAAATTTTTTCATTATTATTATATTCATTATGGGGTTCAGTAATCAGGGGTCTCTGATGTTACTATTGTAATTGTTTTAGGGCACTATAAACTGTGCTCAGCCGGGCTCGGTGGCTCAGCCTGTAATCCCACGCCTTTGGGAGGCTGAGGTGAGTGAATTGCCTGAGCCCGCGGGTTCGAGACCCGGCTGGGCAGGCGAGATCTCATCTCTAAATAAATCAAAAAATTAGCCGGGCGTGGTAGTGTGCGCCTGTAATTCCAGCTACTTGGAAGGCTGAGGCGGAAGGATCGCCGGAGCCCAGCAGGTCGAGGCTGCGGTGGCCGGGAGCAGCCACTGCACTCCAGTCGGGACGACAGAGTGAGAGTCCAACTCAAAAAATAAATAAATAAATAAATAAATAAATAAATAAATAAACTGTGCTCATATATGACAGTGAACTTAATGGATGAGCATTGTATGTGTTCTGATTGCTCTACTGACTAGCCATTTCCCCATTTCTCTCCCTCTCCTTGAGTGTCCCTATTCCCTGAGACACAACAATATTGAAATTAGGTCAACTAATTACCCTACAACAGCCTCTAAGTGTTCATGTGGAAGGAAGAATCACAAGTCTCTCACTTTCAATCCAAAGCTAGGCATGCTTAAGCTTAGTCGGAAGGCATGCCAAAAACCAAGCTAGGCCATTGCTTTCCTAAGCCATGTCTGATCATGTGGCTCCTTGAGCCACAGTCACCATGTTTCCTAGTCTTGGCCTCCTCCCCTACCTCGAGGAGGTGGCCTCCTCTCTCTCTCTCTCTAACTTACTTTCTAAATAAACTATATTTTCCAATCTAAAAAAAAAAAAAAGCCAAGATACCAAGATAAGCCAAAAACTAGGTCTCTTGTGCCAAAGAGTTAGCTAAGTTAAGAATGTAAAGGAAAAAGTTCTTGAAGGAAATTCAAAGTACTTCTCCAGCAAACACAAATGATTAAAAAGCAAAACAGGGCTGGGCTCGGTGGCTCAGCCTTAATCCCACACTTTGGGAGGCCAAGGTGAGTGGATTGCCTGAGCCCACGGGTTCAAGACCCGCCTGGACAATTTGGCGAGACCTCATCTCTACAATAAATCAAAAAAATTAGCCGGCCGTAGTAGCGTGCGCCTGTAGTTCCAGCTACTTGGAAGGCTGAGGCGGAAGGATCGCCGGAGCCCAGCAGGTCAAGGCTGTGGTGGCCGGGAGCAGCCACTGCAACCACAACATTCCCTTAAGTCAAAGCCCAATCCAGGGCAAGGTCCTAATTCACTTCAATTCTGTGAAGACTGAGAGAGGTGAAGAAGCTGCAGAAGAAAAGTTGGAAGCAGAGGTTGGTTCATGAAGTTTAAGGAAAGAAGCCATTTCCATAACATAGGAATGCAAGGAGAAGCAGCAAGTGCTGATGGAGAAGCTGCAGACGTTATCCAGAAGATCTAGCCAATATCATGGATGAAGGTGGCTACATGAAACAACAGATTTTCAGTGTAGACAAAACAGCCTTCTATTGGAAGAAGATGCCATCTAGAACTTGCATAGCTAGAGAGGAGAAGTCAATGCTTGACTTCAAAACTTCAAAGGATAGGTCATCTCTCTTGTTAGGGGCTACTGCAGCTGGTAACTTTAAGTTGTAGCCAAAGCTCACTTACCATTCTGAAGATCCTAGAATTATGGATTATAATTCATAATTAATTCATAATTAAGAATTATGCTAAGTCTACTCTGCCTGTGCTTGCTAAATGGAACAATAAGGCCTGGATGATAGTACATCTGTTTACAGCATGGCTTAATGAATATTTTAAGCCCACTGTTGAGATCTACTGCTCAGAAAAAAAGATTCCTTCCCAAATATTACTGCTTATTGACAACATACCTGGTCCCTCAAGAGCTTTGACAGATATAAATGTAGTTTTCATGCCTGTTAACATGCATTCTGCAGCCCATGGATTAAGGACAAATTTTTACTTTAAAGTCTTTTTATTTAAGAAATACATTTTGTAAGGCGGGCTCGGTGGCTCAGCCTGTAATCCCGCGCCTTTGGGAGGCTGAGGTGAGCGGATTGCCTGAGCCCACGGGTTCGAGACCCCTGGGCAGGCGAGACCTCATCTCTACAACAAATCAAAAAATTAGCCGGGCAGGGTAGCGCATGCCTGTAGTTCCGGTTACTTGGAAGGCTGAGGCTGAAGGATTGCCAGAGCCCAGCAGATCGAGGCTGCGGTGGCCGGGAGTGGCCACTGCACTCCAGTCTGGGCGACAGGGTGAGACTCCAACTCAAAAAAAAAAAAAGAAATACATTTTGTAAGACTGTAACTGCCATAGATAGTGATTCCTCTGATGGATCTGGGCAAGATCAATTGAAAACTTTCTGAAGAGGATTCATCATTCTAGATCTCATAACAACATTCGTGATTCATGGGAGCTGGTCAAAATTAACAGAAGCAATCAACATTAACAGGCGTTTAGAAGAAGCTGATTCCAACTGTCATGGATGACTCAGAGGAGTTCAAGACATCAGTGGAGGAAGTAACTGCAGCTATGGTGGAAATAGCAAGAGAACTAGAATTAGAAGTGGAGCCCAGGCCGGGCTCAGTGGCTCAACCTGCAATCCCAGCACTTTGGGAGGCCAAGGCGAGTGGACCACCTAAGCCCGCGGATTTGAGATCTCCCCGGGCAACTTGGCGAGACCTCGTCTCTACAATAAATCAAAAATTAGCCGCGTGTGGTAGCACACGCCTGTAGTTCCAGCTACTTGGAAGGCTGAGGCGGAAGGATCGCCGGAGCCCAGCAGGTCGAGGCTGCAGTGTGCCGGGAGCATGCCGCTGCACTCCAGTCTGGGCAACAGAGTGAGATTCCAAGTCAAAAAAAAAAAAACAGAAGTGGAGCCTGAAAGTGTGACTAAATCACTGTAATCTCATGATAAAACTTGGACAGATGAGGAGTTTCTTCTCATGGATGAACAAAGAAAATAGTCTTTTTTTTTTTTGTAGAGATGAGGTTTCACTATGTTGCCCAGGCTGGTCTCAAACTCCCGGACTCAAGGAGTCCTCCTGCCTCAGCCTCCCAGAGTGCTGGGATTACAGGCATGAGCCACCACGCCTGACCAGAAAGTAGTTTCTTGAGATGGAATTTACTCCTGATGAAGATGCTGTGAACACTGTTGAAATTACAACAAAAGATTCCAAATATTTCAAAAACTTCATTGATAAAGCAGCAGCCGAATTTGAGAGGCCTTCGATTTTGAAAGAATTTTTACTGTGGGTAAAATGCTATCAGACACCATCGCATGCTACAAAGAACTCTTTTGTAAGAGTTAATCAATGCAGCAAATTCTATGGTTGTCTTATTTTTTTAAATCGCCACAATTGCCCCACCTTCAGCAACCACCACCCTAATCAGTTAGAAGCCATCAACATTGAGGCAAGACCCTCCACCAGCAAAAAGATTATGGTTCACTGAAAGTTCAGATGATCCTTGGCATTTTTTAGCAATAAAGTATTTTTTCATTAAAGTATATACTTTGCCTCTAGACATGATGCTATTACACACTTAATAGACTACAGTATAGTAAAAGATGATACTTCTAGGCATGGGGGAAAAATATTTTTTTTTTTTTGAGTTGGAGTCTCCTTCCGTTGCCCAGGCTGGAGGGCAGTGGCACACTCATGGCCACCACAGCCTTGACCTGCTGGGCTCCGGCGATCCTTCTGGTTCAGCCTTCCGAGTAGCCAGAACTACAGGCACACGCTACCACACCCGGCTAATTTTTGATTTACTGGAGAGACAAGGTCTTATCAAGTTGGCTAGGCTGGTCTTGAACCCCTGGGCTCAGGTAATCCACTGTCTCTGACTCCCAAAATGCTGGGATTATAGGCGTGAGCCACTGTGCCTGGCTCTTCTAAGAATTTTTTTTTTTTTTTTTGAGTTGGACTCTGTCTCCCAGACTGGAGTGCGGTGACCGCTCCCGGCCACCGCAGCCTTGACCTGCTGGGCTCCGGCGATCCTTCCACTCAGCCTCTCAAATAGCTGGATCTGCAGGCACGTGCTACCACGCCTGGCTAATTTTTGATTTATTGTAGAGGTGAGGTCTCGCCAAGTTGACCAGGCAGGCTTCGAACCCGCGGGCTCAGGCAATCCACTCACCTCAGCCTCCCAAAGCGCGGGATTACAGGCTGAGCCACCGAGCCCAGCTAGAACTTTTTTGAAGTTTAAATTTAGTTATTATATTTCAGTCTTTGATCCATGTTGAGTTAATTTTTGTATATGGTATAAGGCATAAGCCTACTTTCTTTCTTTTGTATGTGGATATCCAGTTTTCTTACCTGGGACACGTGAAAAACAACTCAAATCCAGGCTGTATCCCAGAATCTCTGGTGGGGAAGCCTGGCATCAGTAACTCAAAGTTCTCCAGAGGACTGCTATGGGCAGCCCGGGCTGAAAACCACTGTGTACCACACTGATCTCTTTAGGCCCAGTTTCTAGCACGAGGAATGACCTTGGGAGGCATTCAGTAGGGTGTGTGCTGGGCCCAGGGGCGACTGTGGGAGATTCTAGCCCTAGAGTTACTCAAGTAAATGGGTTTCCCAGCACCTTACCATGTCCAGTCCTGTACCGGGTACATCCAAAAAGATGAACAGGCTGTGGGTTCAGCCCCAGCGGAGTGTGGGAGGAATGGGAAGGACCACAGAGTCCGAAGGCGACATAGTGATGGACGGTGTGGGCCAGGCTGTCCCTGCACATAAACCAGAGAGGTCTGGCGGCTGGGGAGGTTGCCTGAGGGTAGGGCTGGGCCTGCAGCCTCAGAGGGTAGGGAGCTCGGCAGGAGGAAGAATGAGCCTGTGCACAGCAAATGGGGAAGCCAGCCCTGCAGGGGAAGCTTCCCAGGAGGAGTGAGGGAACGGCCGCAGCAGCTGTGGGAAGTCAGTGTTCCGTGCTTTCCAGTGCATCTCCTCACCTGTAACCTGGGGATGGTAGCAGGGCCTATGTCACAGAACACTGGGAGGATACCTGGCATAGGAGAGGAAAAGCACCTGGAACAGTCGGGCTCTGTGGCTCAGTCTGTAATCCCGTGCCTGCCAAGGTGAGTGAATTGCCTGAGCCCGTGGGTTCGAGACCCGCCTGGGCAACTTGGCAAGACCTCATCTCCACAGTAAATCAAAAAAATTAGCCAGGTGTGGTAGCGCGCACCTGTAGTTCCAGCTACTTGGAAGGCGGAGGCGGAAGGATCGCCGGAGCCCAGCAGGTCGAGGCTGCGGTGGCTGGGAGCGGCCGCTGTACTCCAGTCTGGGTGACTGAGTGAAACTCCAACTCAAAAAAAAAAAAAAAGCACCTGGAACAGTATTTGACACACAGAAAGTGCTCGATAATGTCAGTTATATGTTCCATTGTTGTTGTCTCCTTTAATCTCAACAACCCTAAGAGATGCATACTATTGCCTCTTTATTATTTTTTTTAAGTAGAAACTGGGGTCAGAGAGGTGAAGTCAATCACCTAATGTCACACAGCAGGAATGAGCTGGTATTCAAACGCTATTCTATCCAGCTCCAAAGACTACGCACAATTCTTCCACAAAACCCCATGACCAAAGGCTGGAGTTCTGCAACCCAGGAATCCAGAGCTGGAAGGAGCTTCTCAAAGCTATTTTTGTCTGGTCTCACCTCTCTTCACTGGGTAGAGACAGACAACCAAAGAAGGGAAACATGTCACGCTGAGGAGGGTTTGGAGCTGAGGCTTCTAGACAGACGAGCAGGCAGGTCAAGCCACCCTCCCCAGCCTCAGCCTCAGTCTCCCCACAGGTCAGCAGGAATTGCCTCTACCATCAGGGAGAGAGGCCAAGCGGCGTCTGTGCCAAGAGCTCACCGTCTGCCTCCCCTTCAGCTGGCAGAGAACACCCTGAGAGCCCCCAGGCCCCCACCCCCTCAGCCTGGGCCTGTAGCCCAGAGACCCCCTGACAGGCCCCCACCAAAACCTCCTATCCCCTGCAGGGAGGAAGTTAGGCAATTACTGAAGAACTTTGCAGGGGAGCAGAATGCAAACCAGTATCTATTTGCCTACGCAATCTTCATGTAATTACAGCAGTAATTATTCCCAATGAGCCATTGTGACCCAGCTTCAGCCCAGGTGCCGAGCCCCCAGTGAGATTGTGGTTCCTACCCCCCCATCACTGCCCTTTTGTTACGGCCAGATTCAATAAATTGGCTGCTATTTTTCGCAGCCCATTAAAAGAGGCAGAAATTGGGAGAAAAGAGAGTGTTTAATTTTTTTTATTTTGAGGCAAAGAAAGAAAAGTTTATTTAAAAGTAAATTAGAGAAGGAGAAGGGAGAAGAATCACCTCCCCAAGGTGGGGACGGGGTCAAAGCCAGGAAGCATGGCGACAGTCATAGCTCAAAGAGCACATGGCCACACCAGAGTCTTACAAGGCAATGGTCAATGGCTGCTTGTGGTTGAATTCTTTTAACCATTCCCGTTGATGGGAGAAGATCATTAAAGCGATTGGGTGGTGGTCTGCTCCACCACAAAGGGGGCAGGCAAGCACAGGTACTGATGTCAGGTGATAGACAGCAGGCAGATGGGTGGGTTAGTCACATGATTGCTGCCATGGTAGGGTCTGTCTGAGTCACGTAGGTGTTTAATTCTTAGAACCAGGTTATAGGGAGACGGGTTGGCATCATTGCCAAAAAACCTGCTTCTCCAAGTAACACAAATTTATTTATTACAGTATTTATATGCAAAATTCATAGACCTTCACCCACCCTGAGTTTGAAGTCTATGTGCAATTTTAGCATGACTTAAGATTTACATGGACCGGGCTCAGTGGTTCAGCCTGTGATCCCAGCACTTTGGGCGGCCAAGGCGAGTAGACTACCTGAGCCCGCGGGTTTGAGACCAGTCTAGGCAACTTGGCGAGACCTCATCGCTACAATAAATGAAAAATTAGCTGGGCGTGGCAGCATGTGCCTGTAGTCCCAGCTACTTGGAAGGCTGAGGTGGAAGAATCACCACTGCCCAGCAGGTTGAGGCTGCAGTGGCCCCAAGCATGCCACTGCACTCCAGCCTGAGCAATAGAATGAGACTCCAACTAAAAAATAAAGATTTACAAGAACAATTTTTGATATGTGACCTCTGATGTGACAGAGTTTCCTTGTCATGCTAACATTTAAAATAACATTTTGGAATTTACAGTATGTTTTTCACAGTTTTTTAGAAGCAGCAGATGACTGTAATATTTAGAAGGGAAAGTCATAACATTTAGGATGATAGCTTTAAGTCGTTTTAAAATTTAATTGTAGCCGGGCTCGGTGGCTCAGCTTGTAATCCCATGCTTTGCAAGGCTGAGGTGAGTGAATTGCCTGAGCCCGTGGGTTCGAGACCCACCTGGGCAACTTGGTGAGACCTCATCTCTACAATAAACCAAAAAATTAGCCGGGTGTGGTAGTGTGCACCTATAGTTCCAGCTACTTGGAAGGCTGAGGTGGAAGGATCGCCTGAGCCCAGCAGTTCGAAGCTGCGGTAGCCATGAGCATGCCACACTGCATTCTAGCCTGGATGGCAGAATGAGACTCCAACTTAAAGAAATTAAAAAATAGGTTGGGCTTAGTGGCTCAACCTGTAATCCCAGCACTTTGGGAGGCTGAGGCGAGTGGATTGCCTGAGCCCACAGGTTCGAGACCCGCCTAGGCAACTTGGCAAGACCTTGTCTCTACAATAAATCAAAAATTTGCTGGGCATGGTAGCGCAGGCCTGTAGTTCTGGCTACTTGGAAAGCTGAGGTGGAAGGATCGCCGGAGCCCAGGAAGGCGAGGCTGTGGTGCGTGCCACTGTACTCTAGTCTGGGCAACAGAGTGAGACTCCAACTCAAAAAAATAAATAAATAAATAAAATAAAAAATAAAAAAATAAATGCACATTCCTGGTCTCCATCCTAGAGAATCTGATTCTGGTTTTCTGTTTTCTGTTGATTTTTTTTTTCTTAAAGATTGGGGTCTTGCTATGTTGCTCAGGTTGGTCTCAAACTCTCGGCTTTAAGCCATCCTCCCACCTCAACCTCCTGAGTAGCTGGGACTACAGGTGTGAGCCACCACACCCAGTTCTGAATCTGTTGATCTAGGGTAAAACCCAAGTGTCCTGGCTTTGTCTCTTGCTTTAAAATTTTCATGTGGTCAGGTGCAGTAGCTATGCACCCAGCACTTTGGGAGGCAAGAGCAAGAGGATTGCCTGAGCCCACGAGTTCAAGACCAGTCTGGGCAACATGTTAAGGCCTCGTCTGTACAATAAATCAAAAAATTAGCTGGGCATGGTGGTGCACATCTGTAGTTCCAGTTACTTGGAAGACTGAGGTGGAAGGATCGTCTGAACCCAGCAGGTCAAGGCTACGGTGGCCATGATGGTGCTACTCCACTCCAGCCTGAGACAGAGTGAGACTCTGACTCAAAAAAAAAAAAAAAAAAAAAGTCAGGCTCGGTGGCTCAGCCTGTAATCCCGCACCTTTGGGAGGCTGAGGTGAATGGATTGCCTGAGCCTGCGGGTTCGAGACCCGCCTGGGCAGCGAGACCTCATCTCTACAATAAATCAAAAAATCAGCCGGGCGTGGTAGCGCACACCTGCAATTCCGGCTACTCGGAAGGCTGAGGCGGAAGGATCGCCGGCGCCCAGTAGGTCGAGGCTGCGGTGGCCGGGAGCGGCCACTGCACTCCAGTCTGGGCAGCAGAGTGAGACTCCAACTCAAAAAAAAAAAAAAAAAAGGTTTCCTCATGTGATTTCAATGATTAACCCACATTTAGGAAATGTTAGTGGGTCCAGGAAAGAATTCCTGAATATTTTTTGTTCCTTCTCTTACAGTCAAAATTTCTAACAACCCATCGCTCCTTCTTTTGCACATCCAAATAACCACTGGAAGAATTAAGGGAAGAGATGTGAGTCATTCACACTTCAGTATAAACAAGTTTACTCAATGAGCTTTCTCCAAGTCTAACACCCAACTGAGATCCTGCTCATTTATGGGGAGGAAAGGGTGGGAATTAGGAGGGTTGACAGAGGAGGAAAGCCAGCAGAACAGGAAGAGGGAGGGAATAGAGGTGCTTCTGAGAGATGTGCTGAGAGTGAGGGGCCTTGAACTGAGCCAAATGACTTGAAGGGGATGTCCCACAATGGGAAAACGAGAGAGAGGCTTGAAGCCGTAGTCACTAGCACTCATGCCAGAGTCCAGATGACTGCAGTTAACCAGCGTTTGCCTGAGCTTGGAGGTGGTGGAGGGAGGAAGGGGAAGATGCTGAGTACAGCCTGAAGAGCTGCCTATACAACTCCACAGTGGAGGAGTGATCTAACTCAAAGTGTGATCCAAGGACCAGCAGAACCGGCACTGCCTGGGAATCTGGTAAAAATACAGAACCTTAGGACCACCACACCTATGGAATCAGAATGTGTGTGTGTGTGTGTGTGTGTGTGTGTGTATCAGAGTTTCACTCTGTTGCCCAGGCTGGAATGCAGTGGCATGATCACAGCTCCCCACAGCCCTGACCTCCTGGGCTCAGGCAATCCTTCTGCCTCAGCCTCCCTAGTAGCTGGGACTACAGGTGCGTACCACCACGCCTAGCTAATTTTTAGATTTTTTATAAAGATGAAGTCTTGCTGTGTTGCCCAGGCTGGTCTGGAACTCCTGGGCTCCAGCGACCCTCTCGCCTCAGCCTCCCAAAGTGCTATGATTACAAGCATGAGCCACTGCTCCCGGCCTGAATTTTTAACAAGGCCCCCAGGAGACTCCTGTGCAGAGTTGGAGATGCTCTGGTCTAACTAACGTTCAACTCTAGTACCTCTGGGAATTACCTGCTTCTAAGAAGTCATTGATAAGCAAGAGGTAGAGGTGCAACATGAAGCAAAGAAGCGGGGTGGGTGCCAGAGGGAGCAGAGGGAGTTAAGCTCCACCAGGGAGCCAGCCTGAATTGCTTTCTGAGTACAGCCTGAGTAAAGGAAGGACATGGCAGGATAAGACAATAAAACTAAGAAGCAGGTACATTTTGGGTCCTGGACTTGCAATCTACAGCTAGCTTCAGGGCTCACTCTGCCACTAACTTGCTCGAGTAATTGGCCTCAGTTTCCTGGTCTATCAAATGGCACTGATACATGTTCTCTTGCTGCCTTTTAGGGCTGTTGTGAGACCCAAAGGAGCTAGGATGAGAAAGTACCTGGGAGGCCACGAAACACTGGACAGGGGGGAGTCACTGTGGCTGCTTCCCAGTGTCCTCACGAGACACCACAAAAGCCTGGTCTTGCAAGTGGCAGAAGTTACCCCTGCTCCCCTCCCCCACCCTTCAGAGCCAGAATCTCATGCTGCAAGGAGCTGAACAAACCAGGTCACACAAGAATGTTACTATCTGACAACATTTCAGTGTCTGCCAGGATTAGAGTTTGATAAAGATCCTTGGAATTGGTATCAGGTAGTTTGGCCGGGCATGGTGAGGCTCATGCCTGCAATCCCAGCAGTCTGGAAGGCTGAGACAAGAGGGTTGTTTGAGCCCAGGAGTTCAAGACCAGCCTAGACAACACGGTGAGACCTTGTCTCTAAAAAGAATTTTTTTAAAGAGTCAGGCATGGTGGCGCAGCTACTCAGGAGGCTGAGGTGGAAGGATCACCTGAGCCCAGGAGGTCGAGGCTGCGGTGCGCCATGATCATGCCACTTCAGCCTGGGCAACAGAATGAGGCCCCAACTCAACAAAAAAAATAGATAGCAGGTCGTCAGGTGGGGTTGGTCACATCCTCCTGCCCACCAGGGAGCACTGGTTCTCCACTTGGGCTGCCCAACAGAATCAGCAATGACTAGACCATTAGGATGGCTAAAATAAAAGGACAAACAATAACAAGTGTTGGCAAAGATGCAACCAGAACTCTCAAACACTGCTGGTGTGATTGAAAATGGTACAGTTGCCGGGCTTGGTGGCTCAGCCTATAATCCCGCGCCTTTGGGAGGCTGAGGTGAGTGGATTGCCTGAGCCCGCGG
>NW_007253211.1:289068-308139 GCF_000164805.1 Carlito syrichta
GAGACTCCAACTCAAAAAAAAAAAAAGAAAGAAAATGGTACCGCCACTTGGGAAAACTATGAGGCAATATCTACTGAGGTTCAGCACCTGTATACCTTAGACCATACTTCCACCCTTCCACAGACACCCAACAGAAGTGAGTACACATGGATGCCAAAAGATATGCACAAGCGGCAATATTCTTACTGGCCTCCAAACAGCCATATGTCCATTAGTAGTTGAAAGACTAAATGAACACATTGTGTGCCATATTGGATACTCTCCCAGCTCTGAGACAAAGGTACTCCACCCCTCCACCTCCCTCCAAACTCCTCCTCCCCTGGTGACAGGGAGTATTTACTGCTGACAACTCTGAGTTCCTTGCCAAGAACTGCCCTCCACAGAGGAAGCTTACATCCAACAACTGGTTGACCCAGGTCTGGGTCCCTTGCTTGATACAGGACAACTCTGAAGCACCACTGCAGCCTCAGCACTCCTGTGGGATTACCTGAGGCCTATGTTAAAATGGCAACTTGTGGTGGCTCCTACCTGTAACCCCAGCACTTTGGGAGGCCAAGGCAGGAGGATTGCTCGAACCCTGGAGTTCAAGACCAGCCTGAGCAACATAGCAAGACCTCATCTCTACTACAAAAATAAATAAATAAATAAATCAGCCGGGCGTGGTGGCACCTGTCTGTAGTCCCAGCTACTTAGGAGGTTGAGGCCATAGGATCACCTGAGACCAGGCAGTCGAGGCTGCAGTGAGCCCTGATCATGCCACTGCACTCCAGCCTGGGCAACAGAGTGAGACCCCAACTCAAAATATAATTTTCCACTCTCTGCCCTGTCCCACTTCCCTACCCCCTTATAAGTGATGCTCCTGGTAGCACTGCCCAGCTACCCTCCCACACGTAAGTCTCCAAGTCGGAACCCAACCTACCCCAGTTGGTGTCGGGAGTGATTCCAGGAGACAGCCTCTGAACACTGGGACCCAGGAGCTGGGTCACCCACCCATCCCGTGCTGTGAGAGCTGACACCCCACACACCGCAGTGATGAGGCCCTCAACAGTCTCCTGGGTTGCAGGGAAAGGAGCACCCTGCAGGGGAAGTGGTTTGAGGGGGTGTGGTTATGAACTCTAACGCCCAGGGAGGAGACTGGCTGCTCTGGGGGCTCATGCGCACTGGAGAGAGATCGTGCAAGGCTGTGGGTGATTCATCACTCGTTTAAGGTCAAGGGCCTCCTTAGCAGCATATAAATTTTCCTCTTCTGCAGCTGAAGGGGAAAAAAGGGCTGAGGGACAGACCCAGGGCTTAATGATGAGAAGACAGAATGGGCTGAATTATCAGCCCACAATGAGTGTGCAGCATGGAGGGTGAGCCCTGGGAAAGAGCAAAATGCAGAAGTGACCCCAAGCTAGCTCTCCACCACGTGAAGACGAGAATCCTCCTTCAGACCTGCACCCCCACCCTGGCCACCCGACCCATGGCAAGTAAATCACACCCTCACCCGCGGGGGCTGAGGAAGGACTGGCTGGTGCAGGGTGGGATGATCACCACGCAGGGCAGAAGGCAGGGGAGTGCTGGGACTCAGTCCGGAGGAGCAGGACCAAGGGCGGGGGCTGAACATCAAGTCGGATAAGGGGGAGTCAATCCCTTAATCCAAGAATTAGCACCCTGGCAACGATGCTGGCAAGACGGTGCTAACATGCTGCTTGGAGAAAGCGACAGCCCACAGGACAGGAAGTAGAAATGCTAGGGCTGCCCTGTCGGGGCGGGAAGAAGGGATCAAAAGTCTGGGAGAAGTGGGTGGGCATGCTCGGGTGGGCATGCTCGGGTAGGTGCCGGGTCAGGCCAGAAACCCACCAGCTGTCTGTCTTCTGCAGGAGACCTCATAGACACTGTTGACCAGCGCCCCAAGGAAAGCCCTAAGAAGCTCAGGGTGAGTGTCCTCTAAAGACCTGCTGTGACGGAACTGGGCACCCTGGCCGCCGTGGGAAGGACAGGATCCCCAAGGAAGAGGCCAGGTGGCAGCGCTCAGTGGTCAGCAGCAAGGCGGGGCCCCTATAACAATGAGCGGCAACGTCAGAGCCACCTGACCCGCAGAGCTATGGGCATGGTTAACAGACCCGGTGTCCTGGGGGGAAAGCCCGATGGCCAGCCAACAAGGGCACTGCCCACTCTAGGCACTCCAAAGAGTCCGAGGCTTGGTGATCAGGAGCTGAGGGCAGCGACCCAGGATAAAGGCACCATCCTTCCACCAGTTTCCAGACCCGAGCAAGGTTTCAGATCTTGCTCAGACTGAAGGAGAGACCAGGTCCCCAGGAGGACGAACCCTGCCACTCCAGAAGAAGGCTACGTGGCAATGCTTTCTCCCATTTCTCCCCAGAAGGACTTACCCACCATTTACTTGGGTAGCCATACGAGAAAGAGGACTGCCCGGGCATTTCAAAGACTGTCAGACACAGGGTCCACGTGGATACTGGTACTACGGACCCAAACAGTGATCGTGGCCCCTTGTTGGGGTAGAACTTACACGGGCTGAGTGACAAATGGAGTCGTGGCCCAGGTCCAGGTCACAGGGAGTTCTTGGGTCCACAGGCCAGTGGTTGTCTCTCTAGTCCCTGAAGCAGACACACGTGCAGAACCAGTGCCTTGACCTGTGGGGTCAGAATCATGGTAGTGGCCATGAGGAAGCCTCTGAAACTGTCCACAACAAAGGAGGTGTCGCTGTGGCACAGGACAGTGGGCTCTGCAGGTCTCACCACACTGCCCAGAATACTTCTGGATGGAGTGGTGCAAAGCCTTGTGAAGATGCAACTGATTGACAGGTCTGTTGTACAGCATGGTGACCACAGTTCAGAACAATGTGCTGTATTCTTAAAAACTGGTAAAAGAGTAGGTTTGGAGTGGTTCTCAGCACAGCGGTATGTGAGGTAATTACCATCTGGTAATTAGCTTGATCTAGCCATTCCACTGGGTATACATACTTCAAAATATCATGTTGCACACCATAAATATATACAATTTTTATCTGTCAATTAAAAATAAAAATAGTCGGGCTCGGTGGCTCAGCCGGTAATCCTGCGCCTTTGGGAGGCTGAGGTGAGTGGATTGCCTGAGCCCGAGGCTTCGAGACCCGCCTGGGCAACTTAGTGAGACCTCATCTCTACAATAAATCAAAAATCAGCCGGGCGTGGTAGTGCACGCCTGTAGTTCCAGCTACTTGGAAGGCTGAGGTGAAGGATCACCGGCGCCCAGCGGGCGAGGCTGCGGTGGCCAGAAGCGGCCACTGCACTGCAGTCTGGGCGACAGAGTGAGACACCAACTCAAAAAAAATAATAAAATAAAATAAAAATAAAAATAATTCGGCCAGACTTGGCGGCTCATGCCTGTAATCCCAGCAATTTGGGAGGCCAAGGTGGAAGGATCACTTGAGGTCAGGAGTTTGAGACCAGCTTGGGCAACATAGCATCTCTACAAAATAACAATAATAATGAAAAGATGCAAATGAGGTGCCAGCAGCTTGGAGCCAATTGCCTGCAAGGATGAAGCACCATCTTCTGGGACATGTACACACTCTAAATTAATGACCACTGCATGGTGCTGAATCCCCAGTGAGACCGGAATAGATGTGTCGGAGAACTACAGGGTAGAAGTAGGAGTGGCCCCAATCCTCATCACACCCAGTGACAACTCTGGGTAGTGCAAATTTAGAAATCCCGGTTCCCGCCAGGCTCGGTGGCTCAGCCTGTAATCCCGCGCTTTGGGAGGCTGAGGTGAGTGGATTGTCTGAGCCTGTGGGTTCGAGACACGCCTGGGCAACTTGGCGAGACCTCATCTCTACAATAAATCAAAAAATGAGCCAGGCGTGGTAGCGCGCGCCTGTAGTTCCAGCTACGTGGAAGGCTGAGGTGGAAGGATCGCCGGAGTCCAGCAGGTCGAGGCTGCGGTGGCTGGGAGCGTGCCACTGCACTCCAGTCTGGGCGACTGAGTGAAACTCCAACTCAAAAAAAAATAAAGAAGAAATCATGGTTCCCTTGGCCAGGCGTGGTGGCTTAAGCCTGTAATCCCAGCACTTCGGGAGGCCAAGGCAAGAGGATTGCCTGAGCCCAGGGATTCGAGACCAGCCTGGGCAACTTGGTGAGACCCTGTCCCTACAACAAATCAAAAAATTAACCAGGTATGGTGGCTCACGCCTGTAGTTCCAGCTACTTGGAAAGCTGAGGCGGAAGGATCGCCTGAGCACAGCAAGTCGAGGTAGCAGTGGCCATGAGCGTGCCGCTGCACTCCAGACTGGGCAACAGAGTGAAACATCAGCTCAAAAAAAAAAAAAAAAGAAATCTTAGTTCCCAAAGGGGAGACACTTCCATCAGAGGACAAGAGTCTGATTAAACTTTCAGCAGAGCTGCTACCACTTCCCTTGGCTTCCTTGTGGCAAGGGACCAAAAGATTAAAAAAAAAAAAAAGGAGTCACCATCCTGGCAGGAATAATTGGCCCTTATCACCAGTAGGGGCCTTCTGTAAAAGCCTCACACTGTTTGTACACCTAGGGACAAGAAAGAATCGCTTTGATATGCAGGCAGTTCCCTGGGGCATCCCTTGATATCATGGGAAATGCAAGCGCAATGGCAGGGAGTGAGAAGGGCAGGAACGCCAGAGATCCAGACTCCCTCAGAGACGAGGGTCTGGGTCCCCTCACCAAGTAAGCTACCTCGATCAGCAGAGGCCCTAGCCAAGGGCCAGGGAGCCTAGCACAGGTAGCTGAAGAGGGAGGAGACAAGTGTCCATTCTGGCCCTGAGACCTGCCGCTGCAGGGATGGTAGCTCGTTGCTCTATCCTTCCCTCCTTAGCTTCCCCAGGAAAAAAGACCAACCAGACCCTGAGGAAGCTGTTCCCAGATGGGGTGAATTATTATTATTATTATTATTTGAGTTGGAGCCTCACTCTGTCGCCCAGACTGGAGTGCAGTGGCCGCTCCCGGCCACCGCAGCCTCGACCTGCTGGGCTCCGGCGATCCTTTCGCCTCAGCCTTCCAAGTAGCTGGAACTACAGGCATGCGCTGCCACGCCCAACTAGTTTTTTTAAAAATTTATTGTAGAGATGAGGTCTCACCAAGTTGCCCAGGCGGGTCTCGAACCCGTGGGCTCAGGCAATCCACTCACCTCAGCCTCCCAAAGGTGCAGGATTACAGGCTGAGCCACCGATCCCGGCTAGGGTGAAGTATTATAGGGTACGCATTTCCAAGTAGCATGAGGGGTGGGCTGCAGTGGATACTGTGGGGGTGCCCAGGTTCACCCAGCTTTTGGGAGTGTTGCCACTGCCGGCTCACCGCTGGGTCCTCTATGGGCGTTGCCCTTGGCTGAAGTGAGCTGCCTAAGCCAAGGTTACACCTCTAGGAAGACAGCCTGTATTGTGACTGGTTGAAGAGGGATACAGAGACCTGGTCCTCTGTGTCTCAATACTGGCAAGAGTCATCTCAGCTTCAGGGCTCTCGGTGGGGTCAGCTGAGGCTTCTACTGTGACTTCTCCTTCAGCCCAATCCCTGCTC
Source organism: Carlito syrichta (assembly GCF_000164805.1). Lineage (NCBI taxonomy): Eukaryota > Metazoa > Chordata > Mammalia > Primates > Tarsiidae > Carlito > Carlito syrichta. The sequence continues at coordinate 294,596 of NW_007253211.1, forward strand.
TTAATCCTGTTGATTCCAGGAGAAACCTCCTGCGTTCCACTGCACCCCAGCCTGGGTGACAGAGTGAGACCCTGACTCAAAAAGAAAAGAAAAGGGCGAACTACTGCTACCCAGCATACCACAAGGAAGCTCAGAGCCGTAACACAGAGCAAACGCAGCCTGATGCAGAATAGCACATTCCACACGGTTCCACTCAGATGAAATTAGAGAACAGGCAAATCTGATCCTATAAAAGTCAGGAGAGTGGTTTATGAGGGGCAGATACTAACTGGGAAGGGACAAGAGAGAAACTTCTGGGATGCTGGCTGGAAGTGTTCTATATCTTGTTCTGGGTAGTAGTTCCACATTCACTGACATGGGCATTTTATGCCTCATTTTAAAAATACAAATGCCACCAGGCACGGTGGCTCATGCCTGTAATCCCAGCACTTTGGGAGGCCAAGGCAGGAGGCTTGTCAGATCCCAGGAGTTCAAGACCAGTCTGGGCAACATGGCGAGACCTCATCTCTACAAAAAAAGCTGTGGTTCCAGCTACTTAGAAGGCTAAGGTGGAAGAATCGCCTGAGCCCAGCAGGCCTGGACTACAGTAGCTGTGATTGTGACACTGCACTCTAGCCTAGGTGACAGAGTGAGACTGACTTAAAAAAAAAAAAAAAAGAATGCCCAGGCCCCAGCCCTGTTAATCCAGAAAATTCTAAAGTGCAACCAGGTCAAGAAGCCCTGAGCTGGGGTCTGCTGAAGTGAAGAGTCACAATGCCAGCGACTGAAGCAAGGCTCCAAGGCAGGAGGAAAGAGAGAGGCCCACAGAGGAGAACCAAAGGCAGCCCTCGGGGAGGCAGCGGGTAGGAGCAGGAAAGAGTGACCCAGAGACGTTGCACAATAGAGTTTATGCTCCTATGAGACTCTAATGCCACTGATGATCTGACAGAAGGGAGGTGATGCCTGTAATGGGAGCGGCTGTAAATACAGATGTAGCTTCGCTCCCAGCCTGCCACTCACTTCCTGCTGTGCGGCCCACTTCCTAACAGGAGTTGGGGACTCCTGCGAGCTTAGGAAAGGAAGAGGACCAATGGTGGCAATGGCCCCTTTCTTGCTGTGTGGCCTTGGAGCCACACCCTCCCCATCTGGGCCCTGTGTCCAGGGCAGAGATAGGCTGGGGCCCAGGAAGGGCAGGGTAGAGTTGCAACCCAATATCCTCACTCTGTGCCCCGACACCCTCCAGACCCCATTCAAATCCCAGTCCCGTTCCTTGCTGGCAAGTTATCTGCCCCCACCCGTCTTCTCAACTGCAAAGCGGGGGTGATGGCACCTACTTCACCCGGTGGCTGTGAGAACCACGTTGAAGACAAATGTTTCACGACACCTTCTCCTCCCTCACTCTCAGCTGACGTGATGCTTATTCTCAGGGAGAGGGAGCAGTCTGGAGAGAACACCCCACACAGGCGCCCCCGGTCCCCTCCCCTGCCTTCGACTCTGCCTCCCTCCTCTCTCCTCAAGGGTGTCGCACTGATGCGTGCGATTGGGTCTTCCCTCACATCAGAATCTTTCCCATCCACAGAGAAACCTGCTGTTTTTTTCCTCGCTTAAGAGGAAACAAAGGCGCCCCTAGACTGCCCGGTGCCCTGGCTGCTGTTCCACGTGTCTGCTCCCCCGGGGGGCAGAGGACACCCCTGGAAAGGTGGTCCATCCTCCCTGTCTCGACTCCCTCCCGAAGCCTTTCCGGTCAGCCTCGGGCCCTCATCAGCCACCGCTGACCCCATGCCTCGTCTCTAATCCTCCTCTTCGGCAGCCGCCCCGTCTGCCCTGATGCCCGTGCCCCTGGGCTCCCCGGATGCCACACTCCCACCCTGAGTCACGCCTGTCTCCCCACGTGAGCCCTGGCTCAGGCCATCGACATCCCCATCCTCGGGGCTCTCAACCAGGCTGTGGCCTTAAATACCCCGCTCCGATATTTCCAGCCTCAACTCTGCCCTTGAACTCCAGCGGCGCAAATCCAACCACCCTCTAAAGGCCCCATTTGGATGTGGGGCAGGCAGCACCAACGGGACGTGCCCCTAACTGACTGCTCCAACCTTGGTCTTGGCCATCTCAGGACATGACACCACAGTTCCCCAAGTGTTCCCTCACCCCCACATTCCACTGACTGTCCGTTCAAAATAGACCCAAAGCCCAGCCACTTCTCACTGCCTCTCCACAGAGCCGGGTCTGCACCAGCACCCTCTCTCACCCAGAGGGCTGACTGGCCTCCTAATGAGTCTCCCTGCCCCCATCCTCACCCCCTACTATTTTCCAGGCAGTAGCTACAGCCATCTTTTTAAAACAAAAATATAATCTTGACACATCACACTCCTGCCGAAACCTTCCACTGACTCACTGTCTCACGGAGGACAAGGTCCCCGAGCTTTCACCTGGTCTGTGGATGGCATGTGGAGAGCCCCAACCTGTTTATTTATCCTCACCAACAACCACTCCCGCACCCCTCACTCCATTCCAGACGCTCTGTCCTTCTTTCCTGCCTCAGGGCCATGGCACTTGCTGTTTACTGTGCTGGGATGTTGTTCGCCTGGCATGCACAGGGCTCATTTCTTTGCCGTAAATCTCTGTTCCATGTCTCTGACTCCCACCTCCACCCCATCTAAAGAAGCCAGGCCTTCCCCTCACTCTCCAGCCCCTCACCCCTGCTTTATTTTTCCTTTGTAACACTTATCTCTCTCTGATATATATATATATATATATATATATATATATATATTTTTTTTTTTTTTTTTTTTTTTTTGAGTTGGAGTCTCCCTCTGTCGCTCAAAATGGGGTGCAGTGGCCGCTCCCAGCCACCGCAGCCTCGACCTGGGGGGCTCCGGCGATCCTTCCGCCTCAGCCTTCCGAGTAGCCGGAATTACAGGCATGCGCTACCACGCCCGGCTGATTTTTTGATTTATTGTAGAGATGAGGTCTCGCTGCCCAGGCGGGTCTCGAACCCGCGGGCTCAGGCAATCCACTCACCTCAGCCTCCCAAAGGCGCGGGATTACAGGCTGAGCCACCGAGCCCGGCTGAGGTTTCACTCTTGAGGTGATACATTCTATAGGTTTTGACAGATGTCCGCCATTGTAGCATCACACAAAACAGTTGGCCTGCCCTAAAATTCTCGGTACTCTCTCAGCCTGTTCATCCCTCCCCTCCTCCCCTACCCCTGGCAACCACTCATCTTTTTACTGCCTCCATTGTTTTTCCCTTTCCAGAATGTCATATGGTTGGAATCACACAGTATGTGGACTTTTCAGATAGGCTTCTTTCACTTAGTTATGTGCATTTAAGTTCCCTCCGTGTCTTTTCATGGCTTGATAGCTCGTTTCTTTGGGACACTGAATAATATTCCATTGTCTGGGTGTACTGCAGTTTATTTAGCCATTCACCTATTGAGGGACATCTCGATTGCTTCTAAATTTGGGCAATTACATTCCTTGTGTACATTCACAATACACAACAGCTTGGCAAAAGCCCCGGTGAGTCCTACAATAAAGAAAACTCATTACCTTGGTCGAACCCAGTTTTCCCCAAATATGACCACGGACAAACTGTCCCAGTGCTACCTCCCACCTCCTGGATGTCACAGGAGCTCATCCAAGGACAAGGCCCACCCCCCAACCCCCACCCCTACCCCCAGCTGGGACAGCCAATAAGGCCTTGAAGGAGGAGAGAGGCTCAGAGCAACAGAACAGGTGGGGAGCACGGAGGCAAAGGGAGTGGAGTGTGGAGTTTGGAGGACGTGAGTCCAGCTGGAGTGAGGAGCACTGGGAACTACACTGGAACCTGACTCTGGAGTCCATACCGCACAGTGGTCAGGCTATGTGGCCCTGACCAAGTCACTTCCCTCCTCTGTCCCTTAGCACCACTGTAAGAGGAGGGGATTGGACAAAGCTGGTCCCTACAGCCTAAAGCCCTACGCCCAGGGCTTCTGAGGCTATAGGATGGCTCCTTAGGTGGGCTTCTATAATTCAAAAAGCCTAATTCCTTGAATACCCAGACTGAACTCTCTAAAGACATCTCCCATATATGGATCCACAGGAAAAAGATAATCCACAAAATGGGAGAAATAGTTGCAAATCACATATCTGATAAGGACCCAGTGTCCAAAATAACAAACTCAAGGAGTGCAGTAGCTCACTCCTATAATCCCAGCACTTTGGGAGGTCAAGGTGGGAGAATCACTTGAACCCAGGAGTTCAAGGTCAGCCTAGGCTACTTGTGTGCAGTGGCTCATGCCTATAATCCCAGCACTTTGGAAAGCAGAGGCAAGAGGATTGCCTGAGCCCAGGGGTTTGAGACCAGCCTGGGCAACTTGGCAAATCTTAATCTCTACAATAAATCAAAAAATTAGCCAGGCGTGGTGGCTTTTGGAAGCTATTTGAAAGGCTGAGGTGGAAGGATGGCCTAAGTCCAGCAGGTTGAGAAAGACCAGCCTAGGCAGCATAGTGAGCCCTTGTCTTTACAAGAAATCAAAAAAATTAGCCAAACATGATGATGCACACCTGTAGTCCCAGCTACTCGGGAGGCTGAGGCAGAAGGATCACCTGAGCCCAGGAGTTTGAGGCTGTGGTGAGCTGTGATGGTACCACTGCACTCCAGCCTGGGCAACAGAGTAAGACCCTGGCTCAAAAAAAAAAAAGGTAAGGATGGGAGAAGTGGAACTTTCCTACATTGCTGGTGGGAATGTAAAACTATGCATTCTGGAAAACAATCTGGCAGTTCCTCAAAAGGCTAAACATAGAGTTACCACATGACCCAGCAATTCTATCCTTAGGTATATACCCAAGATAAATGAAAACATATGTCCACACCAAAACTTGCACAGAAATGCTCTTAGAAACATTATTCATAATAACCAAAAAGTAGAATCAACTCAACTGTCCATTGATGGATAAACAAAATGTGGTATATCCATACAATAAAGAAGTAGCTACAACATGAATGAACTTAAAAACATTACACTAAGTAAAAGAAGCCAGTCACAAAAGGCTTATATGATTTCATTCATATGTAATGTCCAGAATAAGCAAATTTACAGAGTCAGAAAATTGGTGGTTGCCAGCAACTTGGAAAGTAATTGCTAATGGATATGGAGTTTCTTTTTGGAGTGATGGAAATGTTCTAGAATTAGATAGTGGTGATGGTTGCACAACTTTGTAAATATACCAAAAACCACTGAATTGTATATTTTTAAAAGGTAAGTATCATGGTATATTAATTATATCTCAATAAAAATGTATTTATATGAAAGATCTACAATTTCTTGGAGTGATGGCTGATGGCTCTGAGATGCATGGAACATCTTCATGCCAGAACGCAAGGGAATTTTCCAAGACCAATGTCAATGTACAAAAAGATTGCCAGAGTCCACCTGAAGAGGTTCCTGCTGGCCAAACATGAGACAATTTGAGCATTACTGAGAAGAATGACCACAAGTGCTAAAACACATCAAATTACTAAAAATCTATAATGATAATAAAACTCAAAATCTAAAAAAAACTAAAAAGTCTGTTAAAAACACATACCTGCAAGAATGCGGACCACTAGGATTCTGTACACACTGCTTTCTGAATGTTTGAATTGGTACGATCACTCTGGAAAACAGTTTTGCATTGTCCATAAGGATGAAGATCACATACCCTGTGACCTGACAATTCCACTCCTGGGTATGAACCCTGGAAAACTGAATCCTTAGGTCTACATATGTTCAGGCTGGGCGCAGTGGCTCACGCCTATAATCCTAGCACTTTGGGGAGCTGAGGTGGGAGGACTGCTTGAGCCTGGGAGTTTGAGACCAGCCTGGGCAACACAGCCAGACCTCGTCTCTACAGCAAGTCAAAAAATTAGGCCAGGCTCAGGTGCTCAGCCTGTAATCCCAGCACTTTGGGAGGCTGAGGCAAGTGGATTGCCTGAGTCCCTGGATTCCAGACCAGCCCAGGTAACTTGGCGAGACCTCGTCTCTACAATAAATAAATGTTTAAAAAGGTTGGCCAGGCATGGTAGTGTGCACCTGTAGTTCCAGGTACTTGGAAGGCTGAGGTGGAAGGATCACCGGAGTCCAGCAGATCAAGGCTGGGGTAACCATGAGTGTCCCACTGCACTCCAGCCTGGGCGACAGAGTGAGACTCCAACTCAAAAAAAAATAAAAAAAATTAGCTGGGCATGGTGGTTGTGCCTATAGTCTCAGGATTGCCTGAGCCCAGGAGGTTGAGGTTGTGGTGAGCCATGATTATGCCACTGCACTTCAACCTGAGCAACAGAGTGAGACCCTGACTCAAAAAAAAAAAAGGAAGAAAAAATAAAAAGAATGTTCAGAATGGCATTTTTCACAAAAGCCACAAATTAGAAACAATCCTGATGTCTGTGAACAGACTGGATAAGTAAATAATGGTATATTCACATATTGAAAAGCATCCTAACAAAAAATGAAAGGACTGCTGCTACAAATAACAATTTGGATGCATGATTTAAAAAAATGCTAATAAAAAAAAAAAACAGACTTAAAAGAATTCATTGGCCAGGCATGGTGGTGGCTCATGCCTGTAATCCTAGCATTTAGGAAGGCCAAGGTGGGAATATTGCTTGAGTCCAGGAATTCGAGATCAGCTAGGAAACATAGCAAGACCTCATGTCTACGAAAAAATTTAAAGATTAGCCAGGCACAGTAGCGTTTGCCTATAGTCCCAGCTACTCTGGAGGCTGAGGCAGAAGGATCTCCTAAACTCAGGAGTTGGAGGCTGTGGTCAACTGTGATCAGCCACTGCACTCCAGCCTGGACAACACCGTGAGACCCTGATTCAAATAATAATAATAATAATAATAATTCCATTAGTTAAAATTCAAAAAGACACAGAACTATTTGGTTTTGGATGCATACTTATGTGGTAAAACCAAAAACAAAGCATCTAATAACCGCAGCTATTTAGAATGATGGCGCACCTTGGGGGAGAGAGGACATGTGGTGGAAAAGGGTCCAAGGGGGTGCTTGAAGCTGTGGCAATGCTCTATTGTTTTATCCAGATAGTGGAGACTTGAGTGTGGCTTTGTATTAATGTGTTAAAGTGTTACAATGTTTGAAGGTGTCCTCTCTGAAACACATGCTGAAATTTTATTCCCAATATGACAGTGTTGGGAGGTGGTGCCTGGTGGGAGGTGTTTGGATCATGGGGCACTGCCCTCATGAATAGATTAATGCCATCTAGCAGGAGTGGGAATGAACTGGTTCCCATGAGAGCGGGCTGTTACACAGTGAGCCTAGCCTCTGTCTGTCTCTTTTCTACCTGCCCACTTGTCACTCAGACTCAGACTCCTGCCTTGTTAGGATGTCGCCAGGTGGCCCTCAGCAGAAGCCAAGCAGAGCCGGTGCCCTGTTTCTTGGAATTTCCAGCCTCCAGGCGTGAGCCAAGTAAACCCCTTTTCCTTTTCTTTTTTTTTTTTTGAGTTGGAGTCTCACTCTGTTGCCCAGGCTGGAGTACAGTGGCATGCTCACAGTCACCCCAGCGTCAACCAGCTGGGCTCTGGTGATCCTTCTGCTTCAGCCTTCCAAAGAGCTGGAACTATAGGCGTGCACTACCATGCCCGGCTAATTTTTGATTCATTGTAGAGAACTCGCCAAGTTGCCTGGGCTGGTCTGGAACCTGCGGGCTCAGGCAATCCACTTGCCTGGGCCTCCCAACATGCTGGGATTATAGGTTGAGCCACCAAGCCCGGCCAAAACCTTTTTCTTTATAAATTATCCAGGCTCAGCCATTCTGTTACAGGAACACAAAATGGACCAAGACAAATGAATAATCTGTTTTATATACTTTAATATTTAAAAAATAGAAAAAATATCCACTGGTTACCTCTGGAGGTTGCTAGAGCACCAACTCATTTCTATAAAAATGGATAAATAAAGGGAATGAATGAAGCCTTTATCCTGTTCTATGTACCACACTTCAGAATAATAAAACAGATGAAGAAGGAAAGTTCTTTTTTTTTTTTTGAGTCGGAGTCTCACTCTGTCGCCCAGGTGGGAGTGCAGTGGCACTCACATGGCTACCACAGCCTTGACCTGCTGGACTCAGACTATCCTCCTTCCTCAGCCTTCCAAGTAGCTGGAACTACAGGCGTGTGCCACCATTCCCAGCTAATTTTTTGATTTATTGTAGAGATGCGGTCTTGCCATATTGTCCAGGCTAGTCTCGAACCCCCGGGCTCAGGCAATCCTCTCCCCTCCACCTCCCAAAGTGCTGGGATTTTAGGTGCGAGCCGCTGCACCTGGCTGGGAACGTTCTTTATAGAAGTTTAGCTAATAAATACAATAAAAATGATCAAATTAGAAAAATCACCTCTGGAGAGGAGAAAAATATAATAGAAACTGGACCTTGGCTTTGAGTAAAGGCTCTTCATCTCTCCACTCCCCTGCATTCCCCTTCCCTACGGGGCACACCTGATCTCCCTGCAGACCACAGCACTCCAGAATGCCACACCCACAGGAAGATGGGCTTATTTGCATGCTATTTCATGCCCAAAATTCACACAAATATTCCTCGAGTTCTGCCAAGAGGGCACAGTTCCTCTTCCGTGCAGCCCCTGGGGAAACCCTGGGCTAAGGTTTGGAGCAAAGTTCTGACCTCCTCTGCCACAGCCCAGCTGAGTGACGGCACAGAGAGGCCCAGGGGCAGGGGCAGTGAGAGGGTCCTAGAGGCACCGTGCCCTCTTGGCAGAACTCGAGGAATATTTGTGTGGATTTGGGGCATGAAACAGCATGCAAATGAGCCCATCTTCCTGTGGGTGTGGCATGCTGGAGTGCTGTGGTCTGCAGGGAGATCAGGTGTGCCCCGTAGGGACGGGGAATGCAGGGAAGTGGAGAGATGAAGAGCCTTTACTGAAAGTCAAGGTCCAGTTTCTATTATATTTTTCTCCTCTCCAGATGGTGGGCTTGGGCATCTGGAGCTGACACAGCCCTGGGGCACCCACCCCCATGCTCCTGCCTCACAGGCCCCACCACCAAGACAGTCTTAAGGGAGAATCCCTCCACCCTTAGATTCCTCAAATGGCAATTTTGTGACTTAGGCTTGTCTCGGTCCTGTTTGGTGGGAAGGAAGGTGAGGCAGAAGGGATGCCCGCTGTGATTTGCCACCCGCCCCCGGCCCTGTCCGGGGGCATCTGAGCCAAGCCAAGCCAGCTTTGCGGCTTACCGGGCCAGCTGGCGGGAGAAGGGGAGGGGCCATCAATGCCCAGGTCCCGCTGGGGCTGGCAGAAGGACCAGCCCAGCCAGTCAGGGCCAATGACAAGAGGCTGGCAAGGGGGGCAGAGGCAAGGATCCTGGGCCCTGTAGGGCAGTGGAGGTCTCCCCTCAGAGGTGCCCCATCTGGGGCAGGGCCAAGTGGGGCAGGTGAGATGGCGGCCGGTCACCCAACACCCAGGGAGCAGGCAGCGGCGGCCGCCTGGTGTCCGATGGAGCCGCTGATAGCGGTGACACCAGATATCCTGCTGTGGGTAGGGCTGGAGAAGGAAAGGCAGGAAGAGGGAGAGACAGCTTCAGCCACTCGAATCCCAGCTCTATCACACACTCACCCACCGAGAGACCCTGGCCGGGGGCCGTAAGCCCTCTGCAGCCTCAGTTCACCCATCCGAAAAGGGGAGCTGGGAAGGTGAGGCAAGCCACCTACATGAGGAGCCTGGCACAGTGCCCAGCACATAGTATGTGCTCAACAAATACTAGTAGTTGTCATTATGGATGTTGGGGCTGCTGAGAGCTCAGCAGGGGTAACCACGGTGCTGGACAGATCCACAGACTAGAAGTCCCCGGGGGCAAGGACCCAGCATGTCTCACTCACCACTGAATGACTGGCACCCGGCTCAGTACGTAGAGCCCGGTTCAGTACGTGGCATGCCACAGTCGATCCTATCCATTCAACACTCAACAGAATGAACTCATGACAGTAAAACTAGAAACCAGCCGCCACTGAGACAACTTATCAGCTAACCACAGGATCCCCAGTAAGCATCCGAGTTCAAACCTAACCCCTTCTGTGCAACCTCAAGCAAGTCATCTTGCCCCTGAGAACCTCAGCTTCCTCATCCAGGAAATGGGAAGAAGGATAGTTAATAAATGCCATCCCCACAGGCTTATGGCAAGGCTTAAAGCAGAAAAAGGATATGAAATTAGAGGAGGCTGGGCACGGTGGCTCACGCCTGTAATGCCAGCACTTTGGGAGGCTGAGCAGGAGGATCACTTGAGCCCAGGAGTTCAAGACCAGCCTGGGCAACATAGACCTTATCTCTACAAAAAAAAAAATTTAATAGGCTGAGCTCAGTGGCTGAGCCTGTAATCCCAGCACTTTGGGAGGCCGTGGGTTCAGCCCCGGCAACTTGGAGAGACCTGGTATCTACAATAAATAAAAAAATTAGCTGAGCGTGGTAGCAGGCACCTGTAGTTCCAGCTACTTGGAAGGCTGGAGCGGAAGGATTGCCAGAGCCCAGCAGGTCCACACTGGAGTGGTCATGGGTGTGCCACTGCACTCCAGCCTGGGCAATAGAGTGAGACTCTGACTCAAAAAAAAAATTTAATAAAAAAGTAATTAATTAAAATAAAATAGGCTAGCCGGGCTCGGTGACTCAGCCTGTAATCCCGTGCCTTTGGGAGGCTGTGGTGAGTGGATTGCCTGAGCCTATGGGTTCGAGACCCACCTGGGCAACTTGACGAGACCTCATCTCTACAATAAATCAAAAAATTAGCTGGGCGTGGCAGCACGCACCTGTAGTTCCAGCTACTTGGAAGGCTGAGGCGGAAGGATCGCCGGAGCCCAGCAGGTCAAGGCTGCGGTGGCTGGGAGCGGCCACTGCACTCCAGTCTGGGCGACAGAGTGAGACTCCAACTCAAAAAAATATATAAAATAAAATAAAATAAAATAGGCCATATGCGGTAGCTCACACCTGTAATCCCAGCACTTTGGGAGATCCAGGTAAGAGGATTGTCTGCGTCTAGGGGTTCAAAACCAGCCTGAGTAACTTAGTGAGACCTTATCTCTATAATGAATTAAGAAAAATTATCGAGGTTTGGTGGCACATACCTACAGTTCCAGTTACTTGGAAGGCTGAGGCGGAAGGATTGCCTGAACCCAGCGGGTTGAGGTTGCGGTGGCTGTGAACGTGCCACTGCACTCCGGCCTGGGCGACAGAGTGAGACTCTGACTCCAAAAATAAATAAATAAATAATAAAATAAAAAAGAAAACAGAGGAGGTGCTGTTAGGTCCCTTTTATCAGGTGGGGCATCCATTGCCCAGGATCTGCTAGGGTGTCCTGAGAGGCACCCTTGGCTTATGGGGCTGCCTTACCTAGACATGCAGAGGAGGTTAGGGAGCAGCCTGGGAGCAGCCTGCAGCCTAAGACCACCTGATAAGGGGGTGCGTAGGCCCGGCCTCTGGCCTCGAGGAAGGCTAACCTTGTGGGACTTGCTATTCACGTTCTGGAGCTCTCCACAGCCGCAGGCCAGAGCCAGGCTTCAGCTGGAAACACATCTTCTCAGGCCCTAAGTAAGCATGCCTGCCGTCAATCAATTGCCCAGGAATCCCCATCTCAGCACTGCTGCCAGGGGACCTGACCTGAGACAGGAAGTATTTTATATACTATAAAGCACCACGTGCCAGTAGTGGGTTGTTGAATTCTTCAGCAAACGCTGAAAGAAGAGGAGCTGTCGATGTGAGAGGAGGAGGAGGCCTGCTCTGTGGGCAGGGGTGAGGAGCCAGGAGGGGCCCCAGCCTGCCTGCATGGAACGCCAGGTAGGTTAGGGAGACAGACAAGAAACCAGTAAGAGCATGGTGCCAGGGGTAAGTGCTATGTCGGACGATAAAGCAGCGTCAGGAGATGGAGGACCACAGGGCTGCTTTTGATGAAGCGCTCTGGGGAGGCCTCTCTGAGGGCGTGATGTGGGCGGAGATGTGACCATCCGTCATGTGTCACACAGACCACCGTGGAAGAGAATTCTAGGCACGGGGAACAGCAGTGCAAAGGCCCTGAGGCAAGGTGTTTGATAGGTCTACAAAAATGGCCGGGAGACCAGTGAGGCCAGAGCTGTTTTTATAGCACTTTGGGTTTTATTCTGAATGAGAGAGGAGTGACTGAAGAGCTTTGAGCGAGGGAGGATGTGACCTGATTTAGGTTTTAAAAGGATCTATTTGGGTGCTGGGGCAAGGAGGGGGCAGGGAGACCAGGTAGAGGCTGCTGATGTCACCCAGGAAGGCGATGGTGGAGGCTGAGAAGGGAGGGTGGCAACGGAGGCGGTGAGACGTGGTTGGATTCTGGGTGTTTTGAAGGTAGATGAGAGGGTTGACTGATGACTCGTTGGGGGGGTGTGAGAAAACAGACAGATCCAACTGCCAGTGTACACAGAGGACAGAGGAAAATGCTGGAGTGCACCACAGGGGTGCGTCTAAAAAGCCCAGACTGAGGGAAATCCCACAAGACAAACCACCTGCCTCTCCAACAGGCAAATCGCAAAAGAATGAGAAAAGATGTAGAGGAAAATCATGGATCGAAAGAGACTAAGACATATCAACCAGTCACGATGTACGGCCCTTACTTGAATCTGGATTTAGACTGAAAAAAGACCGGGCACAGTGGTTCATGCCTGTAATCCCAGCACTTTGGGAGGCCAGAGGACTACTTGAGGTCAGGAGTTCAAGACCAGCTTGGGCAACATAGCAAGCCCTCGTCTCTATAAAAATAAAATAAAATAAAAATAAACTGAAAAACAGAGATGCTTGAGACAATAGGGAATGTGAGTGTTGACTGAATATTTGATGACATAAGGGAATGATTACTTTTTAGGTGTAATAACATATTGTGTTTATGTTAGAAAAAATTCTTGTCTTCAAGAGAAATATTTTGTTATATTCATGATGAAATGATGCCTGAGGCTTAGTTTGAATTATTACACTCTTGGGGGTCAAGAGTGCGGGAGGTACAACTGGGCTCGGTGGCTCAGCCTGTAATCCCAGTACTTTGGGAGGCAGAGGCGAGTGGATTGCTTGTGACTGTGGGTTCGAGACCCGCCCTGGGAAACTGGTGAGACCTTGTCTCTACAATAAATCAAAAATTAGCCGGGCGTGGTAGCGCATGCCTGTAATTCTGACTACTTGGAAGGCTGAGGCAGAAGGATCGCTGGAGCCCGGTAGGTTGAGGCTGCGGTGGCCGGGAGCGTGCCACTGCACTCCCAGGCTGGGCAACAGAGTGAGACTCCAACTCCAACTCCAAAAAAAAAAAAAGAGTGGGGGACGTAGAAATGAGACGAGACTGGTCATGGGTTGGTAAGCGTTGAAACGAAGCAATGGATGCATGGTGGTTCCTATAATATTTTCTATACTCCTGTATATGCTTATATTTTTTCACAATAAAAAGTTTGCAAGCCGGGCTCGGTGGCTCAGCCTGTAATCCCACGCCATTGGGAGGCTGAGGAGAGTGGATTGCCTGAGCTCGCGGGTTTGAGACCCGCCCGGGCAGGCGAGACCTCATCTCTACAATAAATTTTTT
>NW_007253211.1:308745-309960 GCF_000164805.1 Carlito syrichta
AAAAAAAAAAAAAAAAAAGTTTGCAAAGAAAAGAGCGAAGAGGAAACAGAATCCGAGGGAGAGCGTGGAATGGCCCAAGGCCCATGAGTGAAGAGTCAGGGCCGGGACCTCAGCCTGGACCCCCGATCCCCAGCCCTCCTGCCTTGCCTCGACCGCTCTCTTGTCCTTGGGGCTGGTCAAGGCTGGACCCAGGCAGGCCAATGAGATATGTGACCCCAGGGAGGGCCCAGGTTAGGCAGAGTGGGGTGAGGGATGCAAGTCCTGCCAGGCCCTGCAAGGAGGGGTGAGGACAGCCCTGAGCCACCTGCCTCAAGATGCAAGGAGGTGGGTCTTTTTTCTTTTTTTTTGAGTCATCTCACTCTGTCACTCAGGCTGGAGTGCAGTGGCACGGCCACTGCTCACCACAGCTGTAACCTCCTGAGCTCAGGTGATGCTCTCTCCTTAGCCTTCTGAGTAGCTGGGACTACAGGTGCATGCTACCACACCTGGCTGGGTTTTTTCATTTTTGCAGAGACGAGGTTTCACTATGTTGTCAGAACTGATCTCAAACTCCCGGGCTCACGCAACCCTGCCTCTGACCTTGGTCTCCCAAAGTGCTGGGATTAGAAGCGTGAGCCACCACTCCCAGCAAGACAGGTCATTTTAAATGTCCAACATCAACAGTCCAGATCAGCTGCCCCACCAGCCTCATGACCCGTGTCCTCCTTCATGTCCTATGCTGATTTCTTCCCCAACCCCAGAACCCACCACTCACGTTCCAGCCTTTGCATCTTTGCCCTGCTGTCACTGCCTGGAATGCCCTTCCTCTACCTCTGAATCTGACCACCTTTTCCTCTCAGGTCTGCCTCCAGCAGATGACCACCCTCCCCCAGTCCTCCAGACCACACCCGCCTCCGACCTCTGACCTCTGAGACAAGCGACCATCCCCACCCCTCGACCACAGGTGCTGTGGCACAAAGGTTCCAGAGCCAGACTGCATGGCTGTGAATCTGGCTCAGCCACTTGCTGTGTGACCTCAGGCAAGATACTTAACCTCAGTTGCTCTATCTGTCAAATGGGGATAACCTTGTGAAGTTACTGAGAGGAGTACATGAATTAATAAATATAGGCCGGGCACGGTGGCGCACACCTATAATCCTAGCACTTTGGGAGGCCGAGGTGAGAGGATTGCCTGAGCCCGCAGGTTCGAGACCAGCCTGGGCAACTTGGCAAGAC
>NW_007253211.1:309980-312055 GCF_000164805.1 Carlito syrichta
AGGCGGAAGGATCGCCGGAGCCCAGCAGGTCGAGGCTGTGGTGGCCAGGAGCATGCCACTACCCTCTAGCATGGGTGACAGAGTGAGACTCCAACTCACAAATAAATAAATAAGGATAAACAGAAGGGCACCTGACCTGTCAGTGGATCCCAGGCCCCCACAGAACACCCTCGTGCCACACAATCACCACTCGCCTGGATGCTCAGCCGCGTTCCTCCAGCAGCCCTCCTGACACCCAGACTTGACCTTGACCCCCTTTCCCAGCCTGCCAGATCTCACCCATCACCAGTCTGAAAGGCGAAGAGAGAGGAGAAGTAAGCCCATGAGGGGACCAGTCAGAAACCAGCCACAAATATCGCTTTAAACACAAGTGGCAGGGTGTGACTCAAAAGCCATCAGATCAAAGGGAACGCAATTTACATGCTCTTTTTTTAGCTTTCTAAGAAAAAAATTCCAGGTATCATCAAGTGCAGTTTTGATTTTTTGGTAATGAGTAATGATGTTTGTTGTATAGAATGCACGGCCTGGTACTGCAGTACCTCCAGAAACGGTGCACCCCTCGGGGGCATAACCGGTTCTAAAAACAAACTCCAGCTAACTTTTGGGTAAGCCTGTTCTCCAACCTTTCAAAAGAAAGAGTTGTGATTTCTTAAGGATTCAAAGCAGCTTTCACCTGAAAAAACAAAAAATGCAAACAGCACAGAATGACTGAATAAAAAGGAAACATTCTCTATCTTTCCTGACACCCAGCCTCCCAATATCTCCCCCAGAGGTAAGCTCCAACCACAACCAGGTATATAGCCTTTTACATACTGTTTTGCAAATATGAACGCAGAGGAACATATGTGCATGTGTGTTTTTAAAACCGGATCATAATGCTGGGCAAAGTGGCCCATGCCTTGTAATCCCAGCACAGGACTGCTTGAGTCCAGGAGTTTGAGGCCAGCCTGAGCAACATAGCAAGACCCCATCTCTACAAAAAAATTAGCTGGCATGGTGGCACATGCCTATAGTGGCAGCTAGTTAGAAGGCTAAGGTGGGAGGATCGCTTAAACCCGAGAGTTCGAGGCTGCGGTGAGCCATGACCATGCCACTGCACTCAAGTCTGGGCAACAGAGTGAGACCCTGACTCAGAAAAAAAATTGGATCATACTAAACACATTGTTCTACAAAGTCACTTACTTTAACTGATCAATATGCTGTGGCCATCTTTCCACACTGGTATTAAGCTCTGCCCCAGGCTTATCTCTCAGCATCCCCAAGCACCTAAACTATGCCTGGCACACTGGAGACACTCAGATATCCATTGACTAAACCCAAGAACAGACAACTGCCTAAAATCACAACGCATGGCAAGTTCCTGGTTAAGTTACCAGTCCTCCTGACGGACACCTAGCTTTGCCACACTGACCATCTCTGCCCAACTATCTTTGCACTCTGCTCAGTGTGTACCTCTAGGAAAAGTCCCCAAAAGTGGAAATGCCAAGTTAAAACTCACTGCTCTTGCCAAGGAGGAAGTTCCAACGTGTTCTCCCCGGCTAACAGGAGAGTCGTTTCCAGCACCTCTGCCAGGTCAGAGCTTCTTTATACTCAGGAGTTTCATTTCCCGAATGGAATAACCTTATTTAGTGGTTCCACCCTGGATCATCAAATCTCCCTGTGTTCCACCTGAATAAATGCAGGAGCTATCATTTTATTATTTCTCAGCTGCTTAAACCCACAAGTAAGGAGCTACCCTCCAGACAGTATACGGAAACAGTTAACAGATGCACAATCAGAAATAGCTCACGTATTTCTAACAATGGACATGTTAATGTTTTAAAACTGTCAGCTTCAAACAAGGATCTATTGGCCCCTCCCCCAATACCAAAGAAGAGAAAATGAGGACCCCTACATGCTCGCCCCCCTCCACCCCTCCCTGCCTATCCCACCCTACAGTGGCCACATTTAGTCAATACAAATTCAAGACACCTAGTTAAATTTGAATTTCAGATAAAAGACACTTTTTTTTTGTCTTTGGTTTTTTGGGTTTTTTTTGAGTTGGAGTCTCACTCTGTCGCCCAGACTGGAGTGCA
>NW_007253211.1:312610-316881 GCF_000164805.1 Carlito syrichta
TCGAGGCTGCGGTGGCCGGGAGCGGCCACTGCACTGCAGTCTGGGTGACAGAGTGAGACTTCAACTCAAAAAAAACCAAAACAAAACATATATATACTTTTTTTGGTATAAAATAACAATAAAAACAAACACGTTGTTTATCTGATTTTCTTTTTTTTTTTTGTAAAGATGAAGTCTCACTATGTTTCCCAGACTGGTCTTGAACTCTTGGGCTTCAAGTGATTCTCCTGCCTCAGCCTCCCAGAGTTCTGGTACTGTAGGAGTGAGCAGCTGTACCAGGCCTGACATTTAAATTTTATAACTGAGCATCCTGTGTTTTATCTGACAAGCCCATCCCCGTCCTCACCCACTATTTTAATACCAAGTGTTTTATTTTGTTTTGTTTTGTTTTTTGAGTTGGAGTCTCACTCTGTCGCCTAGGCTGGAGCGCAATGGCACACTCATGGCCAAGAACAGCTTCAACCTGCTGGGCTCAGGCAATCCTTCTGCCTCAGCTTTCCAAGGAGCTGAGACCACAGGCGCACACCATCACACCCAGCTAATTTTTTTATCATAGAAACAAGGTCTCACCAAATTGCCCAGACTGGTCTTGAACCTGTGGGCTCAGGCAATGCTCTCACCTCAGCCTCCCAAAGTGCTAAGATGATAAGCATTAGCCACCATGCCCAGTCTCCAAGTGTTTTTTAAGTGGCAGTCAAAGCCTCCTCTGGCCTCCTAGTCCTCAGGTGTCCTGGACCCTTCCCACCCAAGCTTGAGGCCTCCAGAGGCACCCCCTGCACCCCCACAGACGTGGGACCAGGTTCCCATTGGTTGTGTCCCTTCGGCCCCTCTCCAGCTTCCTTCCAACCCATCCTTTCTGGCAGTGAGTACTCTCTGTTGCTCCAGCAGCCAGGGTGCTGTCTCCTTCATGGACCGCTGCTACCGCAGAGTCCCCTGCCCATGTGCGCACACACACCCAGTGCCTGCTGGTGCTAGATGACGGGGTCCAAAGGTCTGACCGTCCCACATGGGCACGACTCTGATGGGCCACTCTAGCCCCAGAGCACCCTGTTGCCTGTTGGGACGGCATCCTCTTGCCACGTCTCCTACGATCCAATCCTGCTTTCTGCCCTGCTTTCCACAGTGAAACTCTGGGACCCCACCCCCACCTGCCTGCCAATCCCCTCGGTACCCCCGGATCCTGACCTCCTGCCATCCCCACCAGACCCCAGTCTCGGCCTTCCCCTCCAGTCCACTGTGCCCCTGGCTAGAAACCAGCCACAAAGTGCCCACAGTGGGTGGGTCTGATGGTGGCTAATGGACTTCCTTCATTTGGCTTTCCAGTGCATTCTAAAGTGTCCACAGCAAACACGGGTCACTTTGGCAGTAAGAAAAAAACAATCAAAGCCTTTTTTCTTTTGTTTTTTTTTGAGTTGGAGTCTCACTGGGTCGCCCAGACTAGAGTGCAGTGGCCACTCTCAGCCACCGCAGCCTCGACCCGCTGGGCTCCGGCAATCCTTCCACCTCAGCCTTCCAAATAGCCGGAATTACAAGCATGTGCTACCACCCCTGGCTGATTTTTGATTTATTGTAGAGATGAGGTCTCGCTGCCCAGGCGGGTCTCGAACCCGTGGGCTCAGGCAATCCACTCACCTCAGCCTCCCAAAAGCACGGGATTACAGGCTGAGCCACCGAGCCGGTAGCCTTTTTTCTTTAAAAGAAATGTAAAACCAGACCAGGCAGCCCCCTTCCTATCTGGTAACCCACTCCTCTCCCAACCCCTCCACCTGCTTCCCCAGGGAGGGCCCCCAAATCAATGGACACTCCCACCCCAGTGGCCTGCCCTGTTCTTTCTTCCCTGCCCCAGCCAGTTTCAGTTCTCCAGGGAAGGCTCTCTACCACCAACTGTCTCTTGCTGGGGGACATATGCAAATTTCTGAGTGGGCTCCTCATCACCTAATGGAAGAAGAAGGATACCACATATGTCCTGAGATTGGTGAGGACAGAAAGGACACCATGAGACCCACAATCACTCATTCCACAAGTACCAGCTGGAGCCACTCTGCCAGGCCCTGGGGCCACAGGAAACAGGACACAGGCTCTGCCCTCATGGATTCACAGCCCAGTAAGGAGACGACATCAAAAGCCCAAGAGGACACTGTGTGACAGGTGGGTTCCCAGGAAAAGCTAGCGGGCTGTGGGGAGGAGTTGCATGGGTGGAGCTCCCAGCCCAAGTTGGGGAAGCTTCTGGGAGCAAGAGCAGTCTCAGTGGACGTTGGAGGGCAAGACAGAGAGGGTAGGAAGGAGGAGGCGGAAGAGCCTTGCAAAGGTGAGAGAAGCGTGACCTGCTTGAGGAACTGAAAGCCCTTCAGAGCAGCTGAGTGGCAGAGGGAGGGTGAGAAGGGAGAGTCAGCCCAGGCTGGGAGGGTGACAGAGGCACATTAAGGAGGTTGCATGACTGTTAAAGGAGCCGTGAGGGCCAGGAGAGTGAGGGCCAGGAGACAGCATTGACGACCTTCACAGACACAGGCCTTGTGGCTTGGCCAGAACTCCTGGTGACAGCCTCTTCCTCTGACCTGGGTTTGCTCCTCCATGAGACTTCCTCAGAGCTCACCATGAAGACCCCAGAGGCAGAGGACAGCCTGGCGTGGGCTTTCCAGGCCTCCCTGATGCTGACCTGGAGTTTCCTCCCAAGGTCTGGGACACAGGCAGAAACCTCTGGTGCGTGCTTGGCACCCTAGGAAGAACATGCCAAGCCGGAGGGCCGAGGAGAGCCAGACCATTCCCACCAGGCCTCCCACCAAGCCTGTTCCAGCCTGGGCGCTCAACCCAGGGGCCCAACAAGACCCTCTGGAGCCAGCGTGATTGCAACACTTTTCTCCAGAAGTCACAGCTGCCCGTCAACTAGCTCCGGGCCCAGGAAGGGCCTAAATGGACCTGTCTGCTTGTTGTGGTTCTTTGGTCCTGGGGGAGAAAGCAAGCCCAAGAGGGAGTTCAACCCCCTCCCTCAGCTTTCCAGCTATTTCCCAGAGTTCACAATCATTCACTAATTCATTCATCCCACAAATATTTACTAAGTGCCAAACCCCGATCAGGTGCAAGGGCGATGAAAGGGATGAATCAGAGTCCTAGCCTGAAGGTACTTCTGGTCTAGAGGGTGACAAACAAGACACAAATAACCAAGACACAAGGCAGACTGGGTCCAAGAACCCAGAGCAGGAGGCGAGGATACCAGCTGGGGTATCAGGGGAACTGCCCGGAGAGGGTGGCCCCAGAGTAGTGATTTGGCCACATGATGGATGGGGGATGGAACCTTCAAAATCAGAGACAGACAGTCCTGTTTGCACCCCAGCTGTGCCAGGGCCCGGGGCAATGTGGTTTATTTATGGTTGTGCCCAGAAAAAGGCAGCCATATGTGTCACCGCAGAGCAGGGCTGTTGGGGGCAGGGGGCAGCTGAGGCTTGAAGCTGGGACTGGCCCAGTTCCGGGATCTGCCACTGTGTCCCAACACCCTGATGACCCTTTAACCTTTGCACAGCCTCCTGTAAAGTGACAATAAGGGGGCAGACAGCCCCAACAGGCCTGGGGCCTGAAGGGGGAGGCACTGCCCGCAGCCCATGGCTTCTGCTGCCTCTGCGGGTTTTTCAGCATCACCTCCTCAGGCCTCCCCCTCCTCCCCACCCCCAACCCCAGCTGTGGGGGAAGCGGTAGAGGGACCGAAAGGAATACCTTTCGTCATCAGGCATCAGCTGCTGTGTTTCTCCCAGCCCACTCTGATCCATAAATAGCCTACGCACCAAGCTGGCACCAGCCCACCCACCCCTTCCGGTGCCAAAACACCCCAGGCCAGACACCTGGGCCCCCGGGGCCCAGGCCCCAGCTTCCCCCAGGAACCGATTTTCCGGCGCTTTCCCCGGGGTAAAGGCCTCAGCTACCGGCTCCCTCCCCCAAGGGGCCCCAGCGCAGGAGCCTCCGGGCACTGCCGGGGTGATGCCCGCGAACTCCGTCACCTGCAAAGCACCCCCGGGCGCGCGCCCGCCTCTCTCCAGGTAACTGCCTCATCCTCCCCGCCGGCTCCGGTCCAAGAGGATGTCAGTCCCGGCGCCCGCCGCCAACCCGTAACTCCCTAGCCGGACTCCGCCGCCCCCAACGCCCGCACTCCGTCCAAGGCCCGGGCCCCCTTACCTGAGGGCAGGAGCGCCGGGCACCGTGGGCGGCGCCGCGGGGCCAAGCGGGGCGTCTGCGGCCGGGCCTCAAGCCCGGGCGGCTTCCCGGGGGAGGAGGGGCTGGCG
>NW_007253211.1:317325-324888 GCF_000164805.1 Carlito syrichta
CCCCAGCCGCTGGTTCCTTCGGCACACAGCGGCTGAAGGCCCACCGTGTGCCGGGCACTGCGAGGCCGCCGCGGGGGACAAAGGGACCAAGTCTCTGCCCTCCCATCGTTCACACAGGGAAGACGGATATTAAATGTAAGTAGTATTTCGGAGGCTGAGATGAGTGGATTGCCTAAGGCCGCGGGTTCGGGACCCGCCTGGGCACTTGGCGAGACCGCATCTCTACCATAAATCCAAAATGAGCCGGGCGTGGTAGCGCGCGCCTGTAGTGCCAGCTACTCGGAAGGCGGAGGCGGAAGGATCGCCGGAGCCCAGCAGGTCGAGGCTGGGGTGGCCGGGAGCGGCCACTGCACTCCTGTCTGGGCGACGGAGTGAGACTCCGACTCAAAAAAAAAAAAAAAATATATATATATATGTACATGCAGTATAAGAATATATTTGAGGCAGGCACGGTGGCTCATGCCTGTAATCCCAACACTTTGGGAGGCCAAGGCGAGAGGATTGCTTGAGCCCAGAAGTGGAGACCAGTCATGGAGTGAGAGTGGGGGGTAGGGCTTTATCAACATGAGATGACAGCACACTCCTTGCACAGAGGGTGTCCAGAAATGCTCCAGGACCCTAGCTCTAGCCACTTGCCAAATGTCCCCTGGCTTTGCTAGCCTGGTCTCACTGTGGGTAACATAGTGAGACCTGTCTCGACAAAAATTCAAAAATTAGCCAGGCACGGTGGCATGTGCCTGTAGTCCCAGCTACTCAGGAGGCTGAGGCAGAAGGGTGGCACTGCCCTCCAGCCTGGACAACAAAGCAAGAACCCAACTTAAAAAAAAAAAAAAGAGTATATTTTAAAGTGGCATGCACACAGTAGAAAAGGAAATCCAGGGAAAGGGAAGAAAGTGGGGGCAGTCAGGGCCAGCCTGGGTCCCAGCCCCGTATGTGTGAGGCGAGGGTGGTAGAATGGCTGAATTTGAATGTGAGTCCCTCAGGTAGGCATGCAGACTCCAGTTTGCCACAGACCTCACCACTCCCTATAGTTTGAACCCGGGATGACCACACGTTTTAATTTCCTGACTTCCTTCTCCACAAGCATCACCAGAGGCACCCAAATCCATGACCCCAGTGACCCAGGAGAACGCTTGAGTGCAGCACTTATTCATTCAATAAGAACTCTCTGAGCACTGGCTGCATGCGAGGTCTGGAGCCTCAACACCTAGTTGGAGAGGCTAGGTGGCAGTATCTACCTCAAGGCTGAACAGGGCCGCCAAGTGAGTGGACAGTGTTCTGGAGAAGGTCAGAAGCTCTGGGTAGGGGCCATCCAGGAAGGCTCCCTGGAGGAGGCAACATTCCAACGGGATGTTCAAGGATAGCTGGGATTCTGATGAGCCGGGCAGGGCAGGAGGTAGAGAAGGATTACTGGGAAAAGCCAGTGGACATTTGGCAAGTGGCTAGAGCTAACCCAGAGCTAGGGAGCATTTCTGGGAGCACAGGGAGCACCTCTGGGCAAGAGGTGTGCTGTTGCCTGGGTTGATGAAGCCCCATCCCCACTCCAGCGGTTTCTGGTCCCAGCTGCCTTCACTTCCACTTGGAGTTTCCCCTGGCCCCAGGAGGAGGTAGGAAGAGAGTGTGAGGGGAGGAGGACAGACCTCACTGAGTTGCTTGCCTGCTGAGTGAAAACGGACATGTTACTCAACCCCTCTGAGGTTCAGCCTTCTCATCTTTTTTTTTTTGAGTTGGAGTCTCACTCCGTCGCCCAGACTGGAGGGCAGTGGCCGCTCCCGGCCACCGCAGCCTCGACCTGCTGGGCTCCGGCGATCCTTCCGCCTCAGCCTTCTGAGTAGCCGGAATTACAGGTGCGCGCTACCACGCCCGGCTGATTTTTAATTTATTGTAGAGATGAGGTCTTGCCAAGTTGCCCGGGAGGGTCTCGAACCCACAG
Organism: Carlito syrichta; assembly: GCF_000164805.1. Classification (NCBI taxonomy): domain Eukaryota; kingdom Metazoa; phylum Chordata; class Mammalia; order Primates; family Tarsiidae; genus Carlito; species Carlito syrichta. The sequence goes on from NW_007253211.1 coordinate 319,259, forward strand.
GCTCAGGCAATTCACTCGCCTCGGCCTCCCAAGGCGCAGGATTACAGGCTGAGCCACCGAGCCCGGCCCAGTCTTCTCATCTTAATAGCTATGTGGCAAGTAGCTTAATTGATCTGTGCCTTGGTTCTCTGGCTTGGAAAAGGGGCATGGCAACAGTGCCTGCCTCACAAGATGTCTAGGTGAGCTACTTAGCATGTAAGTCCTCGGTCAGTTTTGTTGTATTTATGATGATGGTGGTAACTACACTTGCCTCATAGGGTTACTGGAATCAGACAAAGAATGTGAGTCTCCTAGCGTGGTGCCTGGAACCTAGCTGGCATGCAAAAAAAAAAAATGGCATCTATTAGTAGTATTTTTACCATTATCATAACTACATGCACCCCCAAATCTCTGCCCGTCTGGTCTATCACAGTGAAATTCCTCCCATTGGACAGAAGTTTCTTTCTTTCTTTCTTTCTTTCTTTCTTTCTTTCCTTTCTTTCTTTCTTTCTTCTTTTTTTTTTTTTTTGAGTTGGAGTCTCACTCTGTTGTCCAGACTGGAGTGCAGAGGCATGCTCCTGGACACCACAGCCTCAACTTGCTGGGCTCTGGTGATCCTTCCACCTTAGCCTTCCAAGTGGCCAGAACTACAGGTGCACGCTACCATGCCCAGCTAATTATTTATTTATTTATTGTAGAGATGAGGTCTCACCAAGAAGACAGCTGGGCTTACTCCATTGGGGGTGGTCTAGAACCCTCAGGTTCAGGCAATCCACTTGCCTCGGCCTCCCAAAGTACTGGGATTACAGGATGAGCCACCGAGCCCAGCTGGACAGAACTTTCTTTCTTTCTTTTTTTTTTTTTTTGAGTTGAAGTCTCACTCTGTCACCCAGACTGGAGTGCAGTGGCCGCTCCCGGCCACCGCAGCCTCGACCTGCTGGGCTCTGGCAATCCTTCCGCCTCAGCCTTCCAAGTAGCTGGAACTACAGGCGTGCGCTACCATGTCCGGCTAATTTTTGATTTATTGTAGAGATGAGGTCTTGCCAAGTTGCCCAGGCGGGTCTCGAACCCTCGGGCTCAGGCAATCCACTCACCTCAGCCTCCCAAAGGTGCAGGATTACAGGCTGAGCCACCGAGCCCGGCTAGGACAGAATTTTCTTAATGTAAAGAGGTCAATTCCCCAAGGGACTCTAAAAGTGCAATCTAGAACAGATAGATTAAAAAACCTGCCCCTCCTCTCAGTGTGTCACCAGGAGCTTTGATCTAGACGTAATAGAGCCCAACTCAAAACAACTGGTATATATTAAAGACTGAAGGCCAAGCATGGTGTTTCATGCCTGTAATTTCAGCACTTCGGGAGGCCAATGTGGGAGGACCGCTTGAGGCTAGGAGTTTGAGACCAGTCTGGGCAGTATAGCGAAACTCCATCTCTACAAACAATTACCAAAAGAAGGCGGTAAAGTCCCACGCATGAGACCCTGACTGATAGAGGATGCCTGGGATCCCTTGGCAGCCAGGCGTTTCGTGGAGGATAGCCAAAGCAGGAGAGGGATTCACAGGGGGTTGTAGTGCAGAGGACAGAGAGACCGGAGGCTCCGAGGAAGCCCCACTCTGCCTTTGCAGGAGTGGAGCCATGTGGGGCAGTGTGGGGAGGGTCGTGGGAAGGAGGGGGTGGAGGGAGCTGCTGTGGGAGAAGACAGCTGGGCTTACTCCATTGGTGGTGGGGCAGGCCTGCAGCTGCATGCAGACCTCAGCAGTCCGAGCCCTGGAAAGCTGAGCGTGGAACACACACACACACACACACACACCTGCCCTGTGTCATCCAAGATAAAATGGTACTTTAGTAATTGACACAACTTCCATGCTTTCTAATATTAAACTAGCTTCCTTCTGGATTTTCTCACTGCAAAACTTACGTTCATCAAAGATGAACCTTTCTCTCTCTCTCCTTTCTTTTCTCTTCTCTTTCTCTTATGGTTCTGTGCTCCTGCCCAGAGGATAAGACTTCCTTTAGCACAGTGCTTTTCACTTTCCAAAGCACTTTTACACATCTTTTGTTTCCCCAACAACTCACTCTTCTCAGTCCCATTAAGATCTGCCGGCTCAGCCTGTAATCCCACACCTTGGGAGGCTGAGGTGAGTGGGTTCAAGACCCGCCTGAGCAACTTGGGGAGACCTCATCTCTACAATAAAATCAAAAAATTAGCCAGGTATGGTAGCGCGCACCTGTAGTTCCAGCTACTTGGAAGGCTGAGGCGGAAGGATCCCCGGAGCCCAGCAGGTCGAGGCTGCGGTGGCTGCCAGCCTGCACTCCAGTCTGGGCGATAGAGTGAGACTCCAACTCAAAAAAAAAAAAAGATCTGATCAATCTCCAGTTCCTCGGGCCCTTCCTTCCCGCAGAACCGCAAGCCATCCCTCTCCCAGAAGCCTCCTGTTTCAGCTCTCTGTACCTCACAGAACAACCAGGCAGGCGCAGCCCTCCCCACAGGAGTTTTCTAAGGCAAACAGAACGTAAAGGACATGTAGACAGAAGGACAAACCAGTACTGAAGGAGCCTGTGAAAGAAATAAATCAATGAGTGAATAATGGATTGGTAATTAATATTGCATGTTTAGCCGGGGAGAGATGGAGGTGGTGCATGCCCTTTTGTTCCATTTAACATGGAAGGCGTCAAGGAGGAGGTGATGTTTTGAGGAGTTCCTCTATTCTTACCACATCTCTGGTGGAAAAGGACAGGGATTTTTTTTCTCCCAGTTTTGGCAGAGTAGGCCTCCGAAGCCCAGAGAGGGAAATTGACTCGTTCAAGGTCACACAGCGTATCAGTGACAGAGCTGAGGCTAAAAACAGAACTCCTGACTTCTGGTCAGGTGCTGTCTTCACCCGAGAATTCCCCCCTTGCAAACATGCATGGAGGTGGGGCAGGACAGAGCGTGGAAGGCAATCAGCCCAGTCACTCAATGTGGCGTTTTATTTTCTGCGCTGCCTTTTAGCAGCATGCACAGAGGTGAGCAGGACACCCCCAAGGAATGAAAGTACTTAAAAACAGCCTCATGGTTCCTTCTGCCCTCTCCTCCTTCCACCAGCTGGCTTCATACTTGCAGTCTAGGTTCTATCACCTGCCTGGTAGCCAGAGACTGTTGCCGGCTGTGCCCTGAATCCCGAGACCAGCGTGTCAGGAGCCTCCGAGTTGTGTGTCCATGGCTCATGCCTGGGAGTCAAAATGCCTGAAGACAAATCCCCTGGACAAAGCCCTCGGTCTTGGGAGGTGCCCAGAGTTAAGATCCAGACCGCCTAGTGGAGAGAGGGTTTACCCCAAGGCACACAGAGACCGTGTCCAACACAGAACTCTTTCCTTGGACTTTCTAAGCTTTACATGTACAGACTAGGAGAGTGGGTATGACTACTAGCCTCCATTTTACAGACAGGGAAACTGAGGCCCAGAGAGGCTAAGTAACTTGCCAAGGTCATGCAGCAGGTAAATGGTGACTCCTAGATTCAAAACTGTGCAGTCTGCTACTAAAAACCTCGCTTTTAATCACACAGTTTAGGAAAGCAATCATTTATTGAGGGCATTACTATGCACAGAAGGATTTTACATACATGTTCGCATTTAGGTACTCTTACCCCATTTTACAGTCGAGGAAACTGCAGCTTAGTGGGTCCTTTGGGGGGAACCAAAGGAGAAGGGCTGACGTTTGAGATTATCCTTAGGGTGTCCGCTCAACAGGCCTCTATGACCCGCACACCATTGCCACCTAGTGGCATTGTACCTTAAATGCAAGCAGAATTCCTAAGTAGAGACTTGAGTATCAAGTTCAACACATGACAAAAATGTTGTGTTTTGGCTTGTTTTTGTGCTTTAATTTATGGGTCCTGAGCAATAAAGAATTATAGCTCACTAATAGTAAGCTTTTAGGCCGGGCTCAGTGGCTCAGCCTGTAATCTCAGCACTTTGGGAGGCAGAGGCAAGAGGATCAGCTGAGCCTGCGGGTTCGAGACCCACCCAGGCAACTTGGCGAGACCTTGTCTCTACAATAAATCAAAAATTAGCCAGGTGTGGTAGCACATGCCTGTAGTTCCAGTTACTCGGAAGGCTGAGGCGGAAGGATCGCCAGAGCCCAGCAGGTCGAGGCTGCGGAGGACTCCAACTCAAAAAAAAAAAAATAATAATAATAAGCTTTTATATTTAAGATGTGGCCCTGGACAGAGTTCATCATTTGTAACATCATCCTTAAAATTAATACTCGGGGGGTGGGGCGAGGAATCTACGTGTTGAGTTTTCAGTTTTCCAAGGGCCTTCACATGCATCGTTTCATTTGAATTTTACCCCACCAAATATCACTTTGACCCTTTTTTTTTTTGAGTTGGAGTCTCACTCTGTCACCCAGACTGGAGTGCAGTGGCCGCTCCCGGCCACCGCAGCCTCGAACTGCTGGGCTCCGGCGATCCTTCTGCCTCAGCCTTCCGAGTAGTCGGAATTACAGGCGCGCGCTACCACGCCCGGCTGATTTTTTTATTTATTGTAGAGATGAGGTCCCGCCGCCCAGGCGGGTCTCGAACCCGCGGGCTCAGGCAATCCACTCACCTCAACCTCCCAAAGGTGCGGGATTACAGGCTGAGCCACTGAGCCCAGCAACTCTTTACTGTTTTAAAATGGTACTCATCAAGGTGGCATTGATTGAGTTGGTGTTTGAACCCAAGCCCGATGGCTTCAGAACCCGTGTCTTGCAACGGGAAAGGCCCTGTTGGGTCAAGCTCCCATGCCCTGGGCTTAGAGAAGTTGGGTGAGTTTCCCAAAGATCCCAGTGGGTTAGTGGCAGACCACAGTCTCCAACCCAGATCTCCTGAATTTTAGGGCTGAGTTCCTTTCCGGTCCTAAGCTGTGTTTCATTGTCTACTTCCTCAAAGCAAACCTCACCAGAAGAAGAAAACAAAATTTATGCAGAGGCACTGCCATCAGGCTGCTGGGGCTGAGAATGTGATACCCCAAGGAATGGTGCTTTGGCATGCTGGGTACTTTGAACTCAAGGAGACTGGAAGGCCTCAGAAGCAAGTTCTCAGACCCTGTCCGGCCCTGTCTCCCGCCCTTCCTCCTCCCCTGAAGTGAGTCATAGAAAGCAGAATTTCTCTTCCCCAGAAGGGAGTCTTAGAAACTAGGACCCCTCTCCTCAAAAGCAGGCCATAAACCTAGAAAAATTGGCCATGCCTTCCTAGACTCTGGTATGGCTATGTGCTTTTGGAGCTATGGTCACTGCCATGTTTCCTGGCTTTGGCCTCCTCCCCTACCTGGGGGAAGTGAATCTCCTCTTTCTCTCTCTCTCTCACTCTACTATAATTTCTTTTTTTTTGAGTTGGAATCTCATTCCATTGCCCGGGCAGGAGTGCAGTGACATGCTCATGGACACCCCAGCATCGACCTGCTGAGCTCAGGTAATCCTTCTACCACAACCTTCCAAATAGCTGGAACTATAGGTGCACTCCACCACATTCAGCTAATTTTTTTTTTATTGTAGAGTCGAGGTCTTGACAAGTTTCCCTGACTGGTCTCAAACCCACAGGCTCAGACAATCCACTCACTTCAGCCTCCCAAAGTGCTGGGATTACAGGATGAGCCAACAAGCCTGGCCTATATTTTCTAATCTTAAAAAAAA
>NW_007253211.1:324908-326227 GCF_000164805.1 Carlito syrichta
CACTGCACTCCAGTCTGGGCGACAGAGTGAGACTCCAACTCAAAAAAAACAAACAAAAAAGAAACCTAGAAAAATCACTCTCTTCTTTCTCCCTCAAAGATCTTCATTCTGGAAGAGTCCTGCCCCATCCTGGGAGGAAGGAATGCTACACAGAGAGACCAAAAAGAACAGACAGGCCTTAATGGGTCTGCCATCTCAGTCTGCTGTCATTAGATCACACCGTTTTGTTCAATCACATTTCTACATGGTTGTCTATTCTTTGTCAAAACTAAACATCAAGCCAGGCTCGGTAGCTCAGCCTGTCATCCCACGCCATGGGAGGCTGAGGTGAGTGGATTGCCTGAACCCGCGGGTTCGAGACCCGCCTGGGCAACTTGGTGAGACCTCATCTCTACAATAAATCAAACGAGGTCTTGCCAAGCTGCCCAGGCTGGTCTCAAACCCTTGGACTTAGGCCTCTCGCCTCAGCCTCCCAAAGCACGGGATTACAGACTTGAGCCACCACGCCCAGCCTCCTGCTCTCTTTTCATGCTGCCCACCTGCCCAGGCCCAAGTCAGCCAAGCCGAGACAAGATGGGGAATACACCATGGGGCTTAGAGCCAGGCGACCGCATCTGGTCTTGGTTCTGCCTCCAGCTCACCGTGTGACCTGGGCTGGGACCTGTCACCTCTCCGCCTCAGTTTTCTCACGACACAATGAAGACGGATCACAGCACAGTGTGTTGGAGTTGAAACCTGGAACCACCCAAGTGTCTCTCCACGGGAGACTTATTAGACACACTGTGACACAGTTATGCAATGGAATATTCGAACGGTGCCAAAAAATATACATTTTAAGAGAGGAAAAAACTATTAAAATTGTAATACTGTGTATTGCGACTGATGAAAAGAATGAGGTTGCTCTTAGTGTTCTAATAGGAAACAGTCACCACCTACCTACTTTAAGGAGAAGCAGCAAGATGCAAAGCTGAGAGTATAGTTGTTGCCATTTATGTGCTTTTTTAAGTGGTGGTGGCTGGGTACAGTGGCTCACACCTGTAATCTCAGCACTTTGGGAAGCCAAGGTGAGAGGATTGCTTGAGCCCAGGAGTTTGAGACCCGCCTGGGCAACATGGTGAGACCTCATCTCTACAATTAAAAAAAAAAATTCACCAGACATGGTGGCTTGTAGTCCCAGCTATTTGGAAGGCTGATGCAGAATTGCCTAACCCCCTCAGGTTGAAGCTGTGGTGTGGCTGGGACCGTACCACTGCACTCCAGCCTGGGCAACAAAGTGAGAGTTCGACTCAAAAAAAAAAAGAGAAAATTACACTTTTTTT
>NW_007253211.1:326247-344125 GCF_000164805.1 Carlito syrichta
TAGAGTCTCACTCTGTCACCCAGGCTGGAGTGCAGTAGCATGCTGGTGGCCACCTCAGTGTCGACTTGCTGGGCTCCAGCAATCCTTCCACCTGAGCCTTCCAAGTAACTAGAACTACAGGTGTGCACTACCACGCCCGGCTAAATTTTTTTCATTTATTGTAGAGATGAGGTCTCGCCAAGTTGCCCGGGCGGGTCTCAAACCCGCGGGCTCAGGCAATCCACTAATCTTGGCCTCCCAAAGTGCTAGGATTACAGGCTGAGCCACCAAGCCCAGCCAAAAATTACATATTTTCTTTTTTTTTTCTTTTTTGAGTTGGAGTCTCACTCTGTCACCCAGACTGGAATGCGGTGGCCACTCCCGGCCACTGCAGCCTCAATCCACTGGGCTCCGGCGATCCTTCTGCCTCAGCCTTCCAAGTAGCTGGAACTACAGGCACGCACTACCACGCCCGGCTCATTTTTTAAAAAATTTTATTGTGCAGATGAGGTATCGCCAAATTGCCCAGGCGGGTCTCGAACCCGCGAACTCAGGCAATCCACTCACCTCAACCTCCCAAAGGCGCGGGATTACAGGCTGAGCCATCGAGCCCGGCTAAAATTACACATTTTAAAGGTAAAAAATCAATACAGTGGGGAGTAACAATGATAACCACCACTTACACGGACCTGCTCTGTCCTCCACACTATTCCAAGTGCCCCCAGCCCATTCCTCACTGAGTTCTCACGACAAAGCTATGAGGCAGGCATTATTATTATCCTCCAGGTTACAAATGAGGAAACCAAGGCACAGAGAGGTGAAGTCACTTGCCCAAGTCATGCTGGAAGGAAGCAGTGCCACTGTGATGTACACCCAGGTGATCTGGCGCATACTCTGCTGTGTCGCCTCACCTGAACAACTGCCCCATGTCCTTCACAGGTGCTGTAGGGAACGTGGGCTTGAGAGCCCTTTGAAAAGTCGAGAATGCTCGGCAAGTGTGAGGATGCTTGGCTTATCAGGGCAGAACCTCAGCTTCATGTATTTTAAAGCTGTGACAGATTGTGTTTTCCAAAATGGCAGTAACAGGAGCTCCCATCCCCCATGCTCTCACCATCAGGACGTGGGTTCCATTTCTCTGCCCCTTTCAATCTGAGTGTGCTGTGACTGCTTTGACCCACAGAAGATGGTAGAACTGATGTTGTGCTTGTTCCCAGCCCAGCCCTCAACCAGTCTGGCAGCTTCTGCTTCCTGTCTCATGTAGATGCTCCTTTTTTTTACGTTATCTTTTTTTTTTTTTTTTTTTTAGTCAGGGTCTCACTCTGTCACCCAGGCAGTAGTGCAGTGGCACAATCACAGCTCACTGCAGTCTCAACCCCCTGGGCTCAGGTGATCCTTCCACCTCAGCCTCCCAACGAGCTTGGACTACAGGTGGACACCACTACACTCGGTTAATGTTTTATTTTTTGGGTTTCACTATGTTGCCCAGGCTGGTCTCAAACTTCTAGGCTCAAGCGATCCTTCTGCCTCAGCTTCCCAAAGTGCTGGGATTACAGGCATGAGCCACCGCACCTGACCAGATGCTCCTTTCAACAGTCCCCTGTCAGCTGGCACTATCTAACTAACTAACTAGCTAGCAGGTGAGAGAGACACAGAGAGAGAGAGAGAGAGAGAGAAAGCGCATGCTAGCTGTCCTAGACTTCCAACCTGGTCAAGCCTTCAGAAACCCAGCAATACTCTGACTGCAAACACACAGGAGACTTCAAGTGAGAAAACCACCCAGCTGAGCTGGGTCAACTCACAGAATCAGAAGAGATGACCAGACATTATGTTTGATGCCATTAAGCTTTGGGTGTTTTGTTATGAGGGAAAGGATAGCCAGAATGGATGCTCTAAAGTGAGGTTATTCACCAGGTATGTGGTTTGAACCTGTAGTCCCAGCTACTTGGGAGGCTGAGGCAGGTGGATCACTTAGGCCTAGGAGTTCAAAACCAGCCTGAGCAACATAGTGAGACTTTATCTCTAAAAAAAGAGGTAGAGACCGGGCTTGGTGGCTCAGCCTGCAATCCCAGCATTTTGGGAGGCCGAGGTGAGAGGATCACCTGAGCCCACGGGTTCGAGACCCACCCGGGCAACTTGGCAAGACCTCATCTCTACAATAAATCAAAAATTAGCCAGGCATGGTAGCGCGTGCCTGTAGTTCCAGCTATTTGGAAGGCTGAGGCAGAAGGATCGTAGGAGCCTAGCAGGTCAAGGCTGTGGTGGCCGGGAGCGTGCCACTGCCCTCCAGCCTGGGTGACAGAGTGAGACTCCAACTCAAAAAAAAAAAAAAAAGAGAGAGAAGTGAGGTTACTCATTGTGGTGCTCAGTTTTTGGCTGTGGTTCTCAATGGCCTTCCGCAGGGCAGAATGGAGGGAGAGAAGACAGAGACCCCGGCCAGGCTCCTCAGAGTAAGCCTTCAGCAGCAGCAGCCATCATGAGGCTAGGCTCGGAGAGTTGCCACACCTCTCCTTCCCTGTCTGTCTCTGTCCTTTTGCCCTGTTGGTCTAGGGAGCACCATTACCACCATTTCTGGTCATACTGACAACGTACTCCATTGTCCTTGAACCACAGTTAGCATCAGTAAATCAAACACTGAAGCGGAGGCTGCTCTATGGCTCCCTGTCTCCCTGGCAAAACTGGGAGCCTCTTGGAACTTGACCCATCCTCAGATTGCGGTGGCACGGCTTGGCCCCATCATTTGGGCCCCGGACCCTTCTGCATCGTTCTTTCTCTCTCCATCCCTCCCTCACTCCCTCTCTGTCTAATAAGGTTCCTGACGATTTTACTCATGGACCAACTAAGAAGACAATTCAGATCATCAGTATGCTATCCATGTTGTACTTCATTCCATGTATTGAGAGCCTCATGTGTCCCAGGCACTGTTCTAAGTGCTGGGACTATGGCCATGTACAAGACAGGCAAAATCCCTGCCCTTATGGGACTCAGCCTGGGAGGAAAGACAGATGATAAATAGATAAACAAATGACTGGGCTCGGTGGCTCAGCCTGTAATCCCGGCAATTTGGGAGGCCGAGGCGAATGGATTACCTGAGCCCGTGGGTTCGAGACCAGCCCAGGCAACTTGGCAAGTCCTTGTCTCCATGATAAATCAAAAATTAGCCAGGCATGGTAGCACGTGCCTGTAGTTTCAGCTTCTTGGAAGGATTGCCAGAGCCCAGCAGGTCGATGCTGGGGTGGCCGTGAGTGTGCCACTGCACTCCGGCCTGGGGAACGGAGTGTGACTCCAACTCAAAAAAAAAAAAAAACCAGCCAGGCTCGGTGGCTCAGTCTGTAATCCCAGCACTTTGGGAGGCTGAGGTGAGTGGATTGCCTGAGACCGCGGGTTCGAGACCCACCTGGGCAGCTTGGCAAGACCTCATCTCTACAATAAATTAAAAATTAGCCAGTCGTGGTAGTGTGCGCCTGTAGTTCCAGCTACTTGGAAGGCTGAGGCAGTAGGACCGCCGGAGCCCAGCAGGCGAGGCTGCGGTGGCCAGGAGCAGCCACTGCACTGCAGTCTGGGCGACAGGGTGAGACTACAACTCAAAAAAAAAAAAACAAAAAACCAGATAAACAAATAAATATAAAATAACGTCAGGTGGTGACAAATGCTATGAGTTAGAGAATAATAGGGAATATTCTTTATAGGGAGAGCAGTGAATGTTCTCAAGAAATCATCATTACAACATTATAATGACCCCAAAAAGGAATAAAAACTTCTTGAAGAAATTTTCATCTGCAAAATTTGATTGGAGAAATTATATCTGGTGAAAATAAAAGCCACAAAGAATACTCACAATTGCTGGAGCTTTAGCAATGAAATTTCCTATGTACTCTCCCTTCCTCCCAAAAGTCAGTAAATCATACGAGTTTTTTAAATTTTTTAAATTTTTAAATTTTTTTTTTTTTGAGTCGGAGTCTCACTCTGTCGCCCAGACTGGAGTGCAGTGGCATGTTCCCAGCCACCGCAGCCTCAAACTGCTGGGCTCCGGCGATCCTTCTGCCTCAGCCTTCCAAATAGCTGGAACCACAGGCGTGCGCTACCACGCCCGGCTATTTTTTATTTATAGTGGAGATGAGGTCTCTCCAAGTTGCCCAGGCAGGTCTCGAACCCAGGCTCAGGCAATCCACTCACCTCGGCCTCCCAAAGTGCTGGGATTACAGACTGAGCCACCGAGCCCGGCCAGGATTTTTTAAAAATTATTAGAAGATCCCAGTGATAATGATATTAGCAAGGCAAAAATCAATGAAAAAAATACTGCATGTTATAGAAAACTACTCAAGGAATTATCTTGTCTTAATACTATTTACTCCAGCAAATATTTTCTCAATTAAAAATTTATAATGAAAATAAATCTGATTAAAATTCTATATTTAAAAATGGGGTCAATAGGCAAATCCATAGAGACAGAAAGTAGATTAGTGGTTACCAGGGGCTGAGGGGAGGGGATGAATAGAGAGTGACTTCTGGTGAGTATAAAATCTCTTTCTGGTGATGGGAGTCTTCTAGAATGAGATAGTGGTGATGGTCGCACAACACCTTGAAGATAATCGAATGCCACTGAATGGTGAATTTTATGTTATGTGAATTATCTTACATAACTTATCATTATGTTATACAGATTATATGTCAGTACAAAATTGCAAACCAATATGGGGTAAAATCGTCCCCTGCCCTCTTTATAGTTTCCTTTGATACATCAAAATTTTAAATTTTGATGAGATCCAATCCAATGTATCTTTTTTCTTTTTTTTTTTTTCTTGTCTGCATTTTTGGTGTCAGATCCAAGAAATCATTGCCAAACCCAATGTTATGAAGCTTTCCCCTTACGTTTTCTTCCGAGACTTTTATAGCTTTAGCTCTTATATTTAGGTCTTTGATCCATTTCAAGTTACAAGGGTTTTTTTTCTGGGCGCTCTACTCTGCCCCATTGGTCTATATGTCTGTCTTTATGCCAGTACCACACTGTCTTGATTCTATTGCTTTGTAGTATGTTTTGAAGTCAGGAAGTGTGAGACCGCCAACTTTGTTCTTTGTTCCCAAGGTTGTTTGGGGGTCCCTTGACATCCCATATGAATTGTTTGATAAGTTTTTCTATTTCTGTAAAAAATGCTGTTGGGATTTTTTTGTTGTTGCTGTTGAGTCAGAATCTGACTCCAGCCCAGGCTAGAGTGTTCACGGCCACTGTGGCTTTGACCTGCTGGGCTCAGGCAATCCTTCCACCTCAGCCTTCCAAATAGCTGGAACTACAGGTACACGCCACCACACTCAGCTGATTTTTATTTATTGTAGACATGAGGTCTTGCCAAGTTGCCCAGGCTGGTCTTGAATCCCTGGGCTTAGGCAGTCATCTCTCCTCGGTCTCCCAAAGTGCTGGGATTACAGCCTAGTGGGATTTTGATATGACTTGCACTGACTTTGTATACCATGAAGCCCCTATTCTTGCCTCCCCAAGGCTGCCGGGCCTGGCCGGGGGAAGCCAGCACAGCCTTGACCTGGGGTAGTCCTGAGCCCTCACCCTGGTTTGCCACTTGCTGACTCTGTGAGAATGAGCCTGGGCCAAGGCCAAGTTCCCGAGTCTCAGCATTCCCATCTGAAATGGAGCAAACATGGCCTCTGGGTTGTCAGAAGGACTATGGAGAATGTGGGAATCCAGTGAGGCTCTGCAAATGGTGATGAAAATGGCTCTGCTGTTTGTGTAGGCATACCCACCTCCTAAGGGAGGAATCTTCCTCCTGGAAAACAGATCTTTACTGGGAGGGAGAGTTTGGTGCTTTCCACAGAAAGAATCTCTTGATCCTCTCTTGTTCTTCTCTGGCTCTGGGTTCATGTCTCATACAGCTGAATCTGCAGCGATCCTAAGTGGTGGACAGGTCACAGAGACACCAAGCCCCATCTGTCCTCCTCAACCCACTCTGTCTCCTTGGCCCACTTGCAATAGAGCGGGAGCTGAAGACCCTAAACCCTCCTCTGAGCAAACCCTGCCCCTGCCTTCCGGCCCCAAACTCAAATGAAGGAAGAAAAGCAACAGTGGCAACTACAGAAATGCATGGCAGGCAAAGTTCCTGTCCCACCTTACAAACCTACAGCCCCTATTCAAATTACAACACATCCCAACACCCCAAAACCCCAAAGCCCTGCCACCACGCCCGGCTGGCACCTGACAGCAGAGAAGGCAATTACAGACTGGGGGACTGAACTAGGTGCGCTCCTGGGGTGACCTTGGCTTCTGGCAACACAGATCCGCTGGCTCCAATCTGCCACATCCAATCAGGAGTGTTGGAGGAATCACCGGCAGCGTCCCACCTCTGTTGATTACTTTCCTGAGGATCTCTGAGTAGGGTAGTCAGTTAGACGACAGGGTTTAGAGACCACTTTGGCATATGCCGGGTGTGGTGGCTCACACCAGCAATCCCAGCACTTTGGGAGGCGAAGGCAAGACGATTGCCTGAGCCCAGGGGTTCGAGACCAGCCTGGGCAACTTGGTGATATCTCATCTCTACGATAAACCAAAAAATAAGCCGGGCATGGTGGTGCACGCCTATAGTTACAGCTACTTGGAAGGCTGAGACGGAAGGATCGCCTGGGTCCAGCAGGTCGAGGCTGCTATGGCTGTGAGCGTGCCGCTGCCCTCCAGTCTGGGCAACAGAGTGAGACTCCAACTCAAAAAAAGAAATAGCTGTGGCATCTGACTCCAGTCAAGTGATTTACAGAATGTGTATCTCTAGATGCAATTTGTGAATTCACATATTTACATTAAGGGTTTTGTTGCAGGATCTCAGAGCACAAGGTGACTCAGAGAATGCATCCCAGCCAGGCTGCTGCAAAGCCAAGCCAGACTCAGGATGTGCGATGGCTGAGTTCCCAGACTCATCAGACCCCAAGGGGCCAAGAGTGTCACTGTGCCAGGCTAAACCACCATCACAAGCGCGAGGACAGACTTGTCCTGGCAGTGCCCTGGGGCCCTGGACCCACCGCCAGAAGTGGGACCCCTGCCTCTCCCTTGCTCCCTGTTCCTCCATGCTGGGGATGACCCTCCCCACCGAGGCCTTCTCCCTCTCCACCCAGAGACATATAGCAGGAAACACAGGAAACTCAGTGTCTAGGCCTCATTCCTTAAACCCAGGCAACAAACATTGACCGGCCGTTTTCATCTCTGAATGCAGCCCCCTTATTTTACACCCCCATCATGGGACCCATTTTACAGAGGAGGACGCCGAGAGTCAGGGAAATAAAATGCCTTGCCCAGGATCACACTAGTTGGTGTGAGGCCAGAGTATGATAATGACCACCTGTCTCAGTCTCCTTTTGGCTAGTTCCTGTGTGATAGGCCAGATGATGGCCCCCAGAGATGTCCATGTCTGAATCCCCAGAACTTGTGAATAGGTTACGTGACATGGTAAAAAGCTTTCCAGATGTGGGGAAGGATCTTGAAATGGAGAGATTATCTAGATTACCTGATGCCCCAATGTGGTCACAAGGGTCCTAGGAGGGAGGCAGCGGGGATGGAGTACAGAAGACAGAGAGGCAAAGATTGAGTGATACAGCCTGCAGCCAAGGAGTGCAAGAGGCCTCTAGGAACTAGAAAAAGCAAAGAGCAGAGGCCCCCCTGGAGCCACCAGAAGGAGTCAGCCCTACTGACGCCTTGATTTTAGCCCTATAAGACATTTTGGGCTTCTGTCTCCAGACTGGGAGAGAATGAAGACATGAGGTTTTCAGCCACTAAATTTACAGGAATTGTTACAGTAGCAGCAGGAAGGGAAGACACAAAGACACCATGCTGGACTCTAACTCTTGCATCAGCCTTGCAAGGTAAAGGTTATTATTTCCATCCAACAGATGGAGAAACTGAGGCTCAGAGAAGCTAAGTGGCTTTCCCAAGGTCATGCAGCTGAGTAACACAGCTGGGATTTGGACAAGGGCCATCCCAACACTCTGCTGCCGCCCTACTCAGGGCAAAGATGGGACTCAAATCCAGGGCTCTGACGCCACCCAGGCTATTTCCACTTTACCAGCTGTGTGACTTGGAGTAAGATGGTTAAACTCTTTGTGTCTCAGTTTCACCGTCTATAAAATGGGATTGTAACCATAACAGAGCTGGCACACAGTAAACAGGCAACCTGCTTTGTTTGTTTGTTTTTGAGTCAGAGTTTCACTCTGTCACCCAGACTGGAGTGCAGTGGCACCATCACAGCACATCATAGCCTCAACCTACTGGACTAAGGCAATCCTCCTGCCTCAGCCTCCTGAGTGGCTGAGACTATAGAGGCATGCCACTATGCCTGGCTAATTTTTAAAAATTTTTATAGAGATGAGGTCTCGCTATGTTGCCCAAGCTGGTCTTGAACTCCTGGGCTTAAGTAATTCTCCCACCTCAGCCTCCCAAATTGCTGGAATGACAGGTGTGAACCACCGTGCCCGGCCTTTATTTTTAAATTTTTACTCTCTAGCCCTATGTCATAAAACATGTTGCTTTTCTCAGGTCGCTTTGGTTGTCAGGCAGCTGGGTTTCAGAACCCATTTTCTTAACCATACACTCTAAGACAAGAAACTTTAAAGACTTACCAGAGGGCCTGTTTAAAATGCAGCTTCCCTGTCTCTTCTCTAGGGATTATGATTCAGCAGGTCTGGGGAAGCCTAGAAACCCACCACTGTTATAAGCTCCCCAGCTGATTCCCAGATAGGACCTGGGCTCCACTTTGAGAATCAGAGCTCTAAAATGTTCCTCTGTTAAAAAAAATGCAATGACACCGAGTCTGGCGAGAGCGAGGCCCATGAAGTGACAGCCGCACAGAGCACTCGGTTTCCTCTGATGCACCCTGGCTCGCTGTGAGCCTGACAGCAAAGACTCTGGGGAGTTCTGGCAGGGGGAGCGCCCGGCTCCTGCTTTTTAGGGATAAAAGGCACAGCCTGTGGAATTCGACTCCAGGCAGAAAGTCAGATCTTCACCTTGAAGGAAGAAAGCCAGACACAGAAGACAGTGGGAGTGAGGCTCAGAGCCTGCACTCCAGTCTGCAAAGAGCCACTTCCCCAGCCGAGAAAGTAGAGCCGCCATATGGCATCAGCCTTGCTAATGCTCCCAGCCAGACCCAGAAAAGAGCTGTGGCATCAGAGAGGAAAATGCCCTGCCCTTCCGCCCATCAGAATGTCAAGGCCCCAGGCAGGGGCGCTTCCCCACACGCTGCAGGCCCTGTGCACAGAGGAGCTGCCGGGAGGGAACAAAAGCATGGCTTTTGGAGTGGCCCTGACGTCAGACCATCCGCCTTCTCCTTCAGCTGTCCTCACCCCACAGGCTTCAGGGAGCTGTTATGCCAGGCGGATTAAGGCTTTGGGACCACGGGGTGGGGGGCAGGCCTTGACACTCCAGGGCTGATAAAATGGGCCTGCGGAGCTGCCGCCCTCACCCAGGAGCATTATTGATGGCGCCGGCCGTGAGAGCTGATTGGTGCTTTCCTCCTGGTCCATCTGGTCCTCCCTGGCAGGACTCCCGGCTTGACTTACCACTGGCAAGGCCATATGTCCTGCCAGCCCTGGAAGGGCCTGCGAGTGACAGGGGCGTGGAGAGAAGATGGAGCTAATCCCCTGCCACAGTGCCAGTCCCAAGGCAACCCTTGTGCTCCCCGGAGCCCCAGGTGGAAACTCTTCCTCCTCCCATACCCACCCCTCAGCGACAGTGATTGGCAGCGCTTTCCCAAGTGGCAGAGATGGCCTGCTTGGGTTCTGTCAGGCAAGCCTGAGCTGGAATCTCTGAAGATGGCACCATCCACCCCCTCTGCTTGTCTCCACCCTTGGAATCTGGGTGGGTCTTGTGACTAGCTCAGACCAACAGAAGACGGTGGAAGTGATGCCACGACAGTTCCATGCCTGACCTTTAGGAGACCTAGAAGCTTCTGCTTGTGTGCTCTCTGGGGAGGTCACCATCATGCTTTTAAAAAGCTCTGATTAGCCGGCCTCAGTGGCTCAGCCTGTAATCCCGCGCCTTTGGGAGGCTGAGGTGAGTGGATTGCCTGAGCCCGCGGGTTCGAGACCCGCCTGGGCAACTTGGCGAGACCTCATCTCTACAATAAATCAAAAATCAGCCGGGCGTGGTAGCGTGCACCTGTAATTCCGGCTACTCAGAAGGCTGAGGCGGAAGGATCGCCGGAGCCCAGCAGGTCGAGGCTGCGGTGACCGGGAGCAGCCACTGCACTCCAGTCTGGGCGACAGAGTGAGACTCCAACTCAAAAAATAAATAAATAAATAAAAATAAAATAAAATAAAAAGTTCAAAGTACTGGATGACAGGGAACACCGAGTGGTTTATGTGGCCCTTTCAGCATACCCCAGTGATTAGCTGAGTGAGTGATCCTAGCTGGCCCCAAAAGCCCCAGACTAGTTTACCACACAGCTGGTGACGACCTATCTCCCCAAAGCCTAAATATAAGTGGGTGAGGACACACCACCTACAGCCACGAGACTCGTTGGGGAGGAAACAGAGGGAAGGAACCAGGGCAGCACAAGGTGCTGAAAACAAGAGAACCTTAAGTTAGGCCTTAGGTATTCACTGGGAAGCAGCAGCCAATTTGAGAGGAGCGGCTGAAACTAGGTGCAACCAAGTACAAGGAGCTTGGAAGGACCGAAGCAGCCCGTGGAGTTTATCAAGCTCCTGTGCTTCTTGGAACAGACTTCCTGCTCTGTCAGGTCAGGGACACACAGAACGTGGAATAAAATTGAGTGGCAGGATGAAGTACAGAAGAATCAGAAAAAAAGTGGATGTGCCATGTGTTAATTTCTTGCCTCTCTAGAAAAAGAAATTTCTTGCCTCTCAGTCTCACCCCCCTTTTCTTCCTCATTTCAGCTGAAGTTCCCAGAGAATTACAGTGTATATATTTCCTAGTTCGGTCTACCAAACAGGCTAACCCAATCACGATAGCATCCCCAGAACCTGGACTGCCATTCATCTTAAAATATTGTTTTCTATGAAAAGGAAGCAGGATTTCTTGGAGAAAGGCCTTGTTTCAAGTCTAGAGCAGGAAAGCACAAGGTACAAAATGATCCAGGATTATCTTGACATACTATCTAGGAAGGAGGCTCTCAAAGACTAAGAGGATCATATCAAAAGGACTCAGGAGCTTGTTGAAGTGGCTCTCACTAGATCACGGAAACTCTAATAAGGTTAATAGTTGCAATGGGGCCTGGCGTGGTGGTACATGCCTGTAATCCCAGCACTTTGGGAGGCTGAGGCGGGAGTGCTTGAGTCCAGAAATTCGAGACCAGCCTGGGAAACATAGCAGGACCTTATCCCTATTAAAAAATACAAATAAAAAAAATTAGCCAGGTTCGGTGGCTCAGCCCGTAATCCCAGTGCTTTGGGAGACTGAGGTGA
Source organism: Carlito syrichta (assembly GCF_000164805.1). Taxonomy (NCBI): domain Eukaryota; kingdom Metazoa; phylum Chordata; class Mammalia; order Primates; family Tarsiidae; genus Carlito; species Carlito syrichta. The sequence continues at coordinate 337,630 of NW_007253211.1, forward strand.
GTGGATTGCCTGAGCCCGCGGGTTCGAGACCCGCCTGGGCAACTTGGCGAGACCTCATCTCCACAATAAGTCAAAAATTAGCCGGGCGTGGTAGCGCGTGCCTGTAGTTCCAGCTACTTGGAAGGCTGAGGCGGAAGGATCGCCGGAGTCCAGCAGGTCGAGGCTGCGGTGGCCGGGAGCGGCCAGACTGGAGTCTGGGCGACAGAGTGAGACTCCAACACACACACAAAAAAAGGCAATTAGCCTGGTATGGTGGCATGCACCACTTGTATGAGGTACCTTCAGTAGTAAAAACAGACAGAAAGTAGAATGGTAGACTGGGCGCGGTGGCTAATGTCTGTAATCCCAGCACTTTGGGAGGCTGAGGCAGGATTGCCTGAGCTCAGGGGTTCGAGACCGACCTGGGCAACTTTGCAAGACTTCATCTCTAAATAAATCAAAAAATTAGCCAAGTGTGGTGATGCAAACCTGTAGTTTAAACTACTTGAAAAGTTGAGGTGGAAGGATTGCCTGAACCCAGCTGGTAGAGGCTGCGGTGGCCGTGAGTGTGTCACTGCACTTCAGCCTGGGCTACAGAGTGAGACCCTGACTCACAAAAAAAAAAAAAGAAGAACAAAGTTGGAAAGCTTATACCACTTGATTTGAAGACCTTTCTGTAAAGCTACAGTATCAAGAAAGTGTGGTATCAGTATAAGGATAGACCTGCAGATCAGTGGAACAGAAAACAGAGTCCAAGTAGATCCTCTCAAGTTCACAGTCTACTGATTTTCAACAAAGGGGCCAAGATAATTCAGTGTCTTTTCAACAAATGATGCTGTAAAAACTTGATATCCATTTGAAACAAAAGGAATTTTGAGCCAGGCGCCATGGCATGCACCTGTAATCCCAGTTACTTGGGAGCCTGAGAGGAAAGAATTGCTTGAGCCCAGGAGTTTGAGACCAGCCTGAGCAAGGTAGCCAGAGTTCTTGTCTCAAAAGAAAAAAAAAAAAGATTCCTATCTCGCACTATACACAAAATTTTAATTTGAAATGGATTGTGCTATAAAAGTTAAAACTAAAACATTTCTAAAGAAAAACATAGGAGAAAATCCTTGTGACCTTGAGGTGGGCAAAGATTTCTTAGGACACAAAAAGCATGGATTGTAAAAATGAATTAATAAATTATTCTTGATCAAAATTTAAAAGTCTGGTCTTTTGCAAAAGACACTGTGAAGAAAAGGAAAAGACACGCAGTGCATGGTGGCTCACCCCTATAATCCCAGAACTTTGGGAGGCAGAGGCAAGAGGATTGCCTGAACCCAGGGGTTCAAGACCAGCCTGGGCAACTTGATGAGACCTCATCTCTACAATACTTACATATATACATACATTAACTGAGTGTGGTGGTGCATACCTGTAGTTCCAGCTACTTGAACTTCAGCTGAGGCAGAAGGATCACCTGAGCCCAGAAGGTTGAGGCTGCATTGGCCATGAGCGTGCCCCTGCACTCCAGCCTGGGGACGGAGTGAGACTCTGGCTCAAACAAACATACAAACAAACCCTTGACAATTTTAAACACTAAGGTGAAATCAGAGTAACTGGAGCTCTCATATATTGCTGGCGAGAATGTACAATGGCATATGTGGTGTTATGAGACATAAATTTTCTGTCCATGGTTCTTGGCTCACAACCCCCATATCCCCTGTTACAGTTTTTTGTTACAATGTTGGCTGTGTCCCACTTCAAGGGCAAGCCTCAGGAGATAAAAATCTCTCTGACCATCTCCTGATCTCCTTTTTTTTTTTGAGTTGGAGTCTCACTCTGTCACCTAGGCTGGAGTGCAGTGGCCGCTGCCGGCCACCGCAGCCTCGACCTGCTGGGCTCCAGCGATCCTTCCGCCTCAGCCTTCCAAGTAGCTGGAACTACAGGCGCGCACTACCACACCCGGCTAGTTTTTGATTTATTGTAGAGATGAGGTCTCGCCAAGTTGCCCAGGCGGGTCTCGAACCCATGGGCTCAGGCTTCCCACTCACCTCGGTCTCCCAAGGCGCAGGATTACAGGCTGAGCCACCCAGCCGGCTTCCTGCTTTCCTTTTACCTGCCCTAAATCTGGACTCTAATTTTCCCCCACCTTCTGATTGTGGATTTGAAGACCCTCTTTCCTGAGAGGGCCCCACCCCACACCCTGGAGGCCAATCACATTTTAATACGATTGTTTATAAAAACCTAAGAGGATTTGGGTTTGGGGAGCTTCCCAATAGCTGAACACATGGAAGTTCCTGGAAGGTGACACCCAGGGAAGGCATGGAAGCTCTGCGCCCCTCTTGCCATACCACATCTTACACATCTTCTCATCTGTATCCTTTGTAATATTATTATTATTTAATTTTTGTAGAGATGAGGTCTTGCTGTGTTGCCAGGCTGGTCTTGAACTCCTGGGTTCAAGTAATCCTCTCACCTCGGGGTGTCCCAGAGTGCTGGTATTACAGGTGTAAGCCACCACACCCAGCCTCTTTGTAATATCCTTTATTTATTTTTTATTTTTTTTGAGTTGGAGTCTCACTCCGTCGCCCAGGATGGAGTGCAGTGGCATGCTCATGATCACTCCAGCGTCAGTCTGCTGAGCTCCGGCAATCCTTCCGCCTCAGCCTTCCAAGTAGCTGGAACTACAGGCATACGCTACCACGCCTGGCTAAGTTTTTATTTATTGTAGAGACAAGATCTTGCCAAGTTGCCTGGGTTGGTCTCAAACCCACAGGGTCAGGCAATCCACTCACCTCGTCCTCCCAAAGTGCTGGGATTGCAGGTTAAACCACCAAGCCCGGCCTGTAATATCTTTTATAATAAACCAGTATCCCGCACCTTTGGGAGGCTGAGGTGAGTGGATTGCCTGAGCTTGCGGGTTCGAGACCCTCCTGGACAACTTGGCGAGACCGCATCTCTACAATAAATCAAAAATTAGCCGGGTGTGGTAGTGCGCACCTGTAGCTCCAGATACTTGGAAGACTGAGGCGGAAGGATCGCCGGAGCCCAGCAGGTGGAGGCTGTGGTAGCCGGAAGCGGCCACTGCACTCCAGTCTGGGAGACAGAGTGAGACTCCAACTCAAAAAAAAATAAAAATAATAAAAAAATAAACCAAGCCGGGCTCGGTGGCTCAGCCTGTAATCCGGCGCCTTTGGGAGGCTGAGGTGAGTGGATTGCCTTAGCCCGCGGGTTCGAGACCCGCCTGGGCAGCGAGACCTCATCTCTACAATAAATCAAAAAATCAGCCGGGTGTGGTGGCACATACCTGTAATTCCAGCTACTCGGAAGGCTGAGGAGGAAGGATTACCAGAGCCCAGCAGGTCGAGGCTGCGGTGGCCGGGAGTGGCCACTGCACTCCAGTCTGGGCAACAGAGTGAGACTCCAACTCAAAATAAAAATAAAAATAAAAATAAACCAGTAAACCCATGTGTGTCCCTGAGTTCTGTGAGCCGCTACAGCAAATTAATTAACCCCAAAGAGAGGATCATGGTAACCCCAACTTGAAGTCGGTTGGTCAGAAGTTCCAGAAGTCGGGACTTAAGACTGGTATCTGAAGTGAGAGAGACAGTTCTGGGGACCGAGTCTCCAACCTGTAGGATCTGTCATTATTTCTAGGTAGATAGTATAGGAATTTAATTGGAGGACACCAGGCTGCTCTTCGCTGTAAATATGATTGCTTTTTTGCTGGTGGGGAGAAATCCCCACATATTTTGGGGTTATCGAATTATTCTGTATTGATTGTGGTCTGAGAGCAGAAGAAAAACATGGTTTGAGAGTTTTTCCTGAACACACAGTTACTTTGGAAAATAGTTAGACAGTTTCATACAGATTTTATTTATTTATTTATTTATTTATTTATTTATTTATTTATTTATTTATTTATTTATTTATTTATTTAGAGTTGGAGTCTCACTTCGTTGCTCAGGCTAGGGTGTAGTGGCACACTCACAGCCACCCCAGCATCCACCTGCTGGGTGCCAGTGACCCTTCCACCTCAACCTTCCAAGTAGCCAGAACTACAGGCGCACTATACCATGCCCAGCTAATTTTTTAATTTATTTTAGAGATGAAATCTCGCCAAATTGCCCGGGCTGGTCTCAAACCCTCAGACTCAGGCAATCCACTCACCTCAGCCTCCCAAAGTGCTGGGATTACAGGCTAAGCCACCGAACCCAGCCCAAATAAATTTTAACACACATCTCCCATATAGCCTAGCAATCCCACTCCTGGGTATTTATTTATCCCAGAGAATGAAAGCATGTGTCCATACAAAAACCTGTACACCAATATTCATCGCAGCTTTATTTGTGATAGCCTCAAACTGGTAACAACTCAAATGTCCATCAAAAGAAGAATGCAGCCGGGCATAGTGGCTCGTGCCTATAATCCTAGCACTTTGGGGGGTGGGGGCTAGCCTGGGAAAGTTGTCTAGACCTTGTCTCTATAATAAATCAAAAAATTAGCCAGGCATGGTGGTGTGTGCCTGTGATTCCAGCTACATGGAAGGCTGAGGCTGAAGGATCATCTGAACCCAGCAGGTTGAGGCTGCAGTGGCTGTGAGCATGCCACTACACTTCAGTCTGGGTGACCGAGTGAGACTCTGACTCAAAAAAAAAAAAAAAGGCCGCGTTCAGTGGCTCAGCCTGTAATCCCAGCACTTTGGGAGGCCAAGGCGAGAGGATTGCGTGAGCCTGTGGGTTCGAGACCCACCTGGGCAACTTGGTGAGACCTCATCTCTACAGTAAGTCAAAAACTAGCCGGGCGTGGTACTGCGTGCCTGTAGTTCCAGCTACTCGGAAGGCTGAGGCGGAAGGATCACCGGAGCCCAGCAGGTAGAGGTTGCGGTGGCCGGGAGCATCCGTTGTACTCCAGCCTGGGCGACAGAGTGAGACTCCAACTCAAAAAAAAAAAAAAAGAAGAAGAGTGCATAAACAAATATAGTATGTTCATTCAATAAAATACTACACAACAATAAAAGGAAGGAAATACTGATACAGGCGACAACAAGGATCAGTTTCAAAACCTTTAATGAAAGAAGCTATACTCAAAAGGGAATAACATATGGTTTTACTTATACGAAATTTTATAAAAGGGAAAGCTAACCTATAGTGACAGAAAGCAAATCAGTGGTTGCCTGGGCCCAGGGTTGGAGGAAGGGGATGGAGCACAAAGGGACACAAGGGAATTGGGGGGGGGGGATGATAGAAATGTTCTTATGTCAGTCGGGCGTAGTGACTCAAGCCTGTAAACCCGGCACTTTGGGAGGCTGGGAGAGGACTGCCTGAACCCAGGGGTTCGAGACCAGCCTGGGCAACTTGGTGAGACCGCATCTCTACAATATATACAAAAAAAAATTAGCCAAGCATGGTAGCACGTGCCTGTAGTTCTGGCACTTGGAAGGCTGAGGCGGAAGGATCGCCTGAGCCCAGCACGTCGACGCTGGGGTGACCGTAAGCGTGCCATTGCACTCTAGCCTGGGCAACAGAGTAAGACCCTGACTCAAACAAACAAACAAAATGATGAATTTTACTGGATATAAATAGTACTTCAATATAGTTGACTTTTTACGTGGGCAAGACTAAACAGTGGTATCTAGAGACGCATGCTTGGGTAATAAGCCTCCACATAGGCAAGTCCTATGAGTCAGGCTGGTGGACTCTGTTGGAGGGAGCCAGGGACTGCCACTGGGATAAGGCAGGGCATCTATAGTGGGGTGGGGGATATCAAAATTCTAGCTCTTGACATGGTAATGATTATAAGGGCATTTGCTTTATAAAAATTCACTAAGCTATACCTTTGTTTTCTGTGGTTTTCTAAATCTGATTTTATTTTATAAGGTTTAGAAATTAATTTTAGGTGGGGTGCTGTGCCTCTCACCTATAATCTCAGCATTTTGGAGGGCTGAGGCAGGAGGATTGCTTGAGACCAGGAATTCAAGACCAGCCTGGGCAACATAGTGAGATCTCACCTCTACAAAAAATTTAAAAATTAGCCCTCGAGCCCAAGAATTGGAGGCTGCAGTGAGCTATGATTGCACCACTGTACTCCAGCCTGGGCAACAGAGCAAGACTCTGTCTCTAAAAAATAAATAAACAAGCCGGGCTCGGTGGCTCAGCCTATAATCCCGCGCCTTTGGGAGGCTGAGGTGAGTGGATTGCCTGAGCCCGCGGGTTCGAGACCCGCCTGGGCAGCGAGACCTCATCTCTACAATAAATCAAAAAATCAGCCAGGCGTGGTAGCACGCGCCTGCAGTTCCAGCTACTCGGAAGGCTGAGGCGGAAGGATCGCCGGAGCCCAGCAGGCGAGGCTGCGAGGGCTGGGAGCAGCCACTGCACTCCAGTCTGGGCGACAGAGTGAGACTCCAACTCAAAAAAAATAAAATAAAATAAAATAAATAAATAAATAAACAAGCCGGGCTCGGTGGCTCAGCCTATAATCCCACACCTTTGGGAGGCTGAGGTGAGTGGATTGCCTGAGCCCGTGGGTTCGAGAC
>NW_007253211.1:344145-348599 GCF_000164805.1 Carlito syrichta
TCGAGGCTGCGGTGGCCGGGAGCAGCCACTGCACTCCAGTCTGGGTAACAGAGTGAGACTGCAACTCAAAATAAATAAATAAACAGTAAACATAACTTTTAAAAAATTAAGAATAATGCTGATTAGCATTTATCCAACACCTTCCATGAGCAAGGCACTGTTCCAAGCATGTAACTTGTATTAACTCTTTTACTCTCCTTCCAATTCCAATAGGATGTTACTGTCACTCTCTTTAGCAAAGAGATGAGGAAGCGGAGCCACAGAGAGCCTGAGAGATTTGCCCTAGGCCCCAGAGTTATGAAGTGGCAGGGCCAGTGTTTGCTGCAGGCCATGTAGCTCCTTCGTGCTCCCAAATGCAGAGGTAGAGTCTGGAGGGGAATAGGAGTATGAATTCTTGGGAGGAAATGTGGCCACCTTGCTTGTCCTGCTAGACTGTGTTGAAGGAAAAGCCTCAGTAGAGAGAGGATATTGAGGTAGGAGTTTCAAAACAAAAATGCACCACAAGCGTCACTCATTTCTTTAAGAATTCTCTACTATCCAGGCGCAGTAGCTCAAGTCTCTAATTCCAGCACTTTGGGAGATCAAGGCAAGAGGATTGCCTGAGCCCAGGGGTTCAGGATCAGCCTGGGCAACACGGTGAGCCCTCATCCCTACAGTAAACCAAAAAGTTACCCAGGCATGGTGGCACGCACCTGTGGTTCCAGCTACTTGGAAGGCTGAGGCAGAAGGATCGCCTGAGCCCAGCTGGTTGGCACTGGGGTGGCCATGAATGTGCAACTGCACTCCAGCCTGGGTGACAGAGTGAGACTCCAACTCAAAAAAAAAAAAAAAGAATTCTTTACTGATTCTTCTGTGTACCTGGCACTGTTCCAGGATGCTGGGCCCTAGCTATGATCACCACAAGCAAAAATCCCTGCCCTCCTGGGACTGGGATTTCAAAATTAACCATGTATCAACTATAAGTAAGAAAAAATGCTCAAAAGTTTATAGGTGATGATGGATGCACCGGACCTTGACAGCAATATGGATCACCTTTCATAAAGATCATGTCAACAGCAATGTGGATCACCTCCAATATGGATCACCTCTAGTGTGAATCACCTCTAATTAAGATCACCTCAACAGCAATGTGGATCACCTCCAATGGGCTCATCTCACAACAGTGTGAGTCATCTCCAATGTGGATCATCTCCACAGCAATGTGGGTTACTTCCAATGTGGGTCACCTGCAATAGGGATCATCTCCAACATGGATCACCTCCAATGTGGATCACCTCCAATGGGCTCATCTCACAACAGTGTGAGTCATCTCCAATGTGGATCATCTCCACAGCAATGTGGGTTACTTCCAATGTGGGTCACCTGCAATAGGGATCATCTCCAACATGGATCACCTCCAATGTGGATCACCTCCAATGGGCTCATCTCACAGCAGTATGGGTCAACTCCAATGTGGATCAACTCCACAGCTATGTGGACTACCTCCAATGTGGTTCACCTGCAACGGGAATCATCTTCAATGTGGGTCACCTTCAACGTGGACCACCTCCAACGGAGATCATCTCCACAGCAATGTGGACCACCTCCAATGTGAATTACCTTCAGTGTGGATCGCCTCCAATGTGGGTCACCTCCAATGGTGGTCACCTCTAATGTGGATCAGCTCCAATGTGGATCATCTCCCCAGCAATGTCAATTACCTCCAATGTGGGTCACCTGCAATGGGGATCATCTGCAGTGTGGAACACCTTCAGTGTGGACCACCTCCAATGGGGATCATCTCCACAGCAATGTAGATTACTTCCCGTGTGAATCACTTTTAATGTGGATCACCTTCAGTGGGGATCATTTCCACAGCAATGTGGATCACCTCCTCAAGAGCAGGGACGCAAGGCCACAAATCCAACAGACTCTATATATGTGGCATCCCTGAACTCTCGTTTTCACTTTGACACTGGTCATAATCAAGCAATTCAGGAAACTATTCATGGCAGAGCCAGGCAGGTGAGGTCAGAGAAGCTGCTCCAAGCTATCATGGGTAAAGAGGTACAGACACCAAAAGGGAGGCTGCCATGGCATGTTTTGTCCAGAGGAGATGACCAGGCTCCATTTAGAGAAGAAAACAGACCCTCAACCCCATGGTGCCAGACGTGGGCAACTCAGATTTGTGTGTGTGTGTGTGTGTGTGTGTGTGTGTGTATGTGTGTGTGTCCAGGAATGGATCCGCAGTCATCCACCTACATACCACAAACTCACATATGCCGTGGGAGCTATAAATGAAAATTCGCGGCACAGATGGCTCTTTTGAGGAGGTTTCTGCATGAGTGGGAAGAGGTAATGTGCTACAGGGTTGGAGAGCTATTTTAGGTGTTGTGCAGAGAGATCAGGGAAGAGGTGAGGCCCAGGGTGTCTCTTGAGGAATGTCTGGTTTGTTGTTGTCAAAGCCAGTGCATCACAGTACCGGGGCCGTGAACTAGTGTCCTTTCTCCCATCCCCAGAGCCCCCACAATAGAAAGAGCCCCTCACCACAGTGAGGGCCATAGGAGGCGCTGCTTCCTGGTCTTCTTCCATTTCCGCTGTGACACAGGAGATTTTAGTACAAGTCCAGGAATCGCAAAAGGCAAGGAGCTGCAACTCAGAAATCCTTCCAAGCCATAGTCTACTCAATTCCAACCTGGGGAGAACCCCAAGGTTCCTGGGGACCTAGACCCTGGTTTCCGTTTTTGATAGATGCCCTCAGTGTTCATAGGCTCCTCAAAGTCACTGGCTCTCAACTTTGGCTGCTTTAGAAACTGCTGCAGCTCAATACCTATTCCATCAAAAGACATGACAAAAGACTTAATAGCTTTATTTATAAGTAGCCAAATACTAGAAACAACTAAATGTCCATCAGCTGGTAAATGGATAAAAAATTATGGTATGGCCAGGCTCAGTGGCTCAGCCTGTAATCCCAGCACTTTGGGAGGCCGAGGCGAGTGGATTGCCTGAGCCTGTGGGTTCAAGACCAGCCTGGGCAACTTGATGAGACCTCGTCTCTACAATAAATCAAAAAATTAGCTGGGCATGGTAGTGTGCTCCTGTAGTTCTGACTACTTGGAAGGCTGAGGCGGAAGGATCGCCTGAGCCCAGCAAGTCAACGCTGGGATGGTCGTGAGTGTGCCACTGCCCTCCAGCCTGGGCAATGGAAGTAAATAAATAAATAAATAAATAAATAATGATATAGTTTTGTGATAGAACACTACTCAGTAGCAAAAAGTCACTATCTACTGAAACCTATACCATGGGTGCTTCTCACAGGCCCAATGATGGAGGTGAGGGCCAGGTAGCCAGACACAAAATATTCACTGTGGTGACATCAGTCAGAGGATGTGTACCTAGGAGTGGGGAAGGGATTGTCTGGAAAGGAGATTCCTGGGGTATTGGCTGTATTCTATATCTTGGTTTGGATGGTGGTTAACATGGATTTATACACACACACACACATACATGAAAATGCATTGAGTTGTAACCTACAGATTTGTACACCTCATGTATATTACACACTAAGAAAAATTGAAAGTAATAGTACTGGGCTGGGCTCAGTGTTTCAGCCTGTAATCCCAGCACTTTGGGAGACCCAGGTGAGTGGATTGCCTGAGCTCGCAGGTTCCAGACCCGCCCAGGCAACTTGGCGAGATCTCGTCTCTACAATAAATAAAATTAGCCGGGTGTGGTAGCACATGCCTGTAGTTCCAGCTACTGAGGTGGAAAGATCGCAGAAGCTCAGCAGGTCGAGGCTGCAGTGGCCAGCAGTGTGCCACTGCCCTCCAGCCTGGGTAATGGAGTAAGAATCCAACTCAAAAAAAAAAAAAAGTAATAATACTGACCCTGGCCCCACTCCAGGGTGTCCGACCTCATCTGTCTGGGGCGTGGCCTAGGTAAATGGAGTTTTAAAAGCCTCCCAGAGGATTCTACAGGCTGCATGGATGAGCCCTGCCATCACTGCTCCCCACCCTGGGCCCATGGCTCCCTGTCCCTGACCTTCGCCCCTGCAGGGTGACCTAATTGCAAAGGGACAGCCTAGGGCAGGCGGGAACCTGCAGCCTCTGCAGAACCCAGTTCTATCACTTCTAGCCTCTGTGACCTTGGGCAAGACACATTCATGCCTCTAAACCTCAGGGGTTTTGTTTTGTCTTTAACACCTGGCAGGTAGATAGGTGCTGATATCTCATGGGCTATATTGCATGCTCAGCATAACATGGCAGTGGTAAAAAATCGCTTGGTCTTTATAAAAAGTGGCCCCTTGGCCGGGCTTGGTGGCTCAGCCTGTAATCCCATGCTTTGGTAGGCTGAGGTGAGTGAATTGCCTGAGCCCGCGGGTTCGAGACCTGCCTGGGCAACTTGGCGAGACCTCGTCTCTACAATAAATCAAAAAAAAAATTAGCCAGGCGTGGTAGCGCGTGCCTGTACTTCCA
>NW_007253211.1:348875-350580 GCF_000164805.1 Carlito syrichta
CAAAAAAAAAAAAAAAAAAAGTAGTCCCTTTAAAACACTCACTTAATCCTATCACTATGGCTTGGCTTGAAAACTTCCCATGGCTTTTCATTGCACATTGAAGAAAATACTGATGCCTCAATGTGCCTGTCTGCCTTCCCCTTGTCCACCATGTCTTGCTATGTTGCCCAGGTTGGTCTCCAACTCCTATTTCTTTTTTTTTTTTTTTTGAGCTGGAGTCTCACTCCTTCACCCAGGCTGGAGTGCAGTGGCACACACACTTGTGGTCACCCCAGCATCGACCTACTGGGCTCTGGCGATCCTTCCATCTCAGCCTTCCGAGTAGCCAGAACTACATATGCGCGCTACTACGCCTGGCTATTTTTTATTTTATTGTAGACACAGGGTCTCACCAAGTTGCCCGGGCTGGTCTCGAACCCTCAGGCTCAGGCAATCTACTCACCTCGGCCTCCCAAAGTGCTGGGATTACAGGCTGAGTCACCGAACCTGGCCTAATTATTTTTTTAGATCTGTTTGACTAGTCCTTAGATTATCTTTTTCTTTGTCTGTATGTTCAAACTTTGTGTGTGTGTATATATGTCAGGGTCTCAGGCTGTCTCCCAGGCTGGAGTGCAGTAGTATGATCATGGCTCACTGCAACCTCAACCTCCTGAGCTCAGGTGATCCTTCCGCCTCAGCCTCCTGGGTAGCTGGGACTACAGACATATGCCACCACACCCCGCTCATTTAAAAAAAAAATTTTTTTTTGTAGAGACAAGGTCTCACTATGTTGCCCAGGCAAGTCTTGAACTCTTGGGCTCAAGAAATCCTTCTGCCTCAGGCTTTCAAAGTTCTGGGAATATAGGTGTGAGTCACTGCTCCCAGCTCAAACTTTTTTTAAAAAACTTTTTATAAACATGTTATAAATACTTATTTTTTAAATTGTGGTAAAATTTTAAGTGTACAATTCGGAATTGCTAAGAACACTCACACTGTTAGGTAACCAATCTCCAGAACTCCTTTCATCTTACAGAACTGATGAATATTTATTTTTATACTTGATCTCAGTCAATAGACTGAGAAGCAAGGAACACTTATTTTTAAGCAATAAAACTACAGAAATACTTGAGGAAACTATAGGTGAATATTTATTTAATCTTGAGACGTGAAGTGACTTTTTTTTTTTTTTTTTTTGAGTTGGAGTCTCACTCGGTCGCCCAGACTGGAGTGCAGTGGCCGCTCCCGGCCACCGCAGCCTCAACCCACTGGGCTTCGGCAATCCTTCCGCCTCAGCCTTCCAAGTAGCCGGAATTACAGACATGTGCTACCATGCCCGGCTGATTTTTTGATTTATTGTAGAGACGAGGTCTCGCCTGCCCAGGCGGGTCTCGAACCCGCGGGCTCAGACAATCCACTCACCTCAGCCTCGCAAAGGCGCGGGATTACAGGCTGAGCCACCGAGCCCGGCGTAAAGTGACTTTTTAAATATTGTACATGTCTGAAAGATTTGATGTAAAGAAATGTAAAACTTCTGTTTAAAAATACTATGAAGTAGCTGGGCTCGGTGGCTCAGCCTGTAATCCTGCGCCTTTGGGAGGCTGAGGTGAGTGGATTGCCTGAGCCCGTGGGTTCGAGACCCACCTGGGCAACTTGGTGAGACCTCATCTCTACAATAAATCAAAATGAGCTGGGCGTGGTAGCGCACTCCTGTAGTTCCAGCTACTGG
>NW_007253211.1:351079-352590 GCF_000164805.1 Carlito syrichta
TACTTGGAAGGCTGAGGCAGAAGGATCGCCAGAGCTCAGCAGGTTGAGGCTGCAGTGGCCAGGAGTGGCCATTGCACTCCAGTCTAGGTGACAGAGTGAGACTCCAACTCAAAAAAAAAAAAAGAAAAAATACTATGAAGCCTGGGCATGGTGGCGCATGCCTGTAATGCCAGCACTTTGGGAAGCCGAGGCAAGAGGCACTGCCTGAGGCTACGAGTTTGAGACCGGCCTGGGAAACTTGGCAAGACCTCATCTCTACCATAAGTCAAGAAAAATTAGCCAGGCGTGATGGCACGTGCCTGTAGTTCCAGCTACTTGGAAGACTTAGGCAGAAGGATCACCTGAGCCCAGCAGGCCGAGGCTGCAGTAACCGTGAGCATGCCACTGCCCTCCACCTGGGCAACAGAGTGAGACTCTAATTCAAAAAAAAAAGAAAAAAGAAAATTGCCAAGTGCTGTGGCTCATGCCTGTAATATCAGCATTTTGGGGTGCAGAGGCAAGAGGATTACCTGAGCCCAGGGATTCAAGCTCGGGCAATTTGCAGAGACCTCATCTCTACAATAAATTTAAAAAATTATCCAGGCATAGTGGTGTGCTCCTGTGATTCCGACTACTTGGAAGGCTGAGGCGGGAGTATTGCCTGAGCCCAGCAGGTTGAGGCTGCAGTAGCTTTGAGCATGCTACTGCACTCCAGTCTGAGTGACAGAGTGAGACTTTGACTCAAAAATAAAAATAGTAATTTTAAAATGAAATATAAAATATTAAGAAATTAGCTGCACATGGTAGCTACTTGGTAATCCCAGCTACGTGGGAGGCTGAGGTGGAAGATCACTCGAGTCCAGGAATTCCAGACTTGAGTGTGCCATAATTGTGCCACTGTACTCCGGCCTGGGTTACAGAATGAGAACTTAACTCAAAAAAGAAAAGAAAGAAGGAAATGTCAACCTAAACAACAGGCAGAGAGAGGCTTTCTTTAAAAGTAGGATTTATTGAGAGGACAGAAAACCTCGTAGAGCAGGAGGAGACTTGAGGGGGTTGCCCGAGAGAGGCTCTTAAAAAAAAAAAGGTATTTGGAATGAACATTGCAATGGGAATATGTGTGCCTTGATAAGCTATATGTATATTCCAGGAGGTAAAGGAAGACAAAGAAAAAAATGAGGAGAATAACATAATTTTTTTGAGCTATTTGTCTTTGGCTACAAGGATCAATATAAAGGGTGGTACCAATTCAAGTTTGGACAGTCAGTTGCTGGGCAGATGATCTCACAGAAGTGTTTTTTTGTGTGTAGGTAGCATTGGCCTTTGTGCAAGGTGGTTTTTTTTTTTTCCCCAGAGTCCTCTGTGATAATTCTTGTTATCAGACATTTGTGCATAAGAATTCTTCCTTCAAGGTCTTCCCCAGTTCTATTTGTTAGGGTTTTTTTGGTTTTTTTTTTTTTTGAGTTGGAGTTTCACTCGGTCACCCAGACTAGAGTGCAGTGGCCGCTCCCGGCCACCGCAGCCTCGACCTG
>NW_007253211.1:352824-369416 GCF_000164805.1 Carlito syrichta
CTCACCTCAGCCTCCCAAAGGCGCGGGATTACAGGCTGAGCCACCAAGCCCGGCTTGTTAGGGGTTTTTTAACACAATTGACTCCATTTTGATTCTGTCAACTCTCTCAGAAGGAACACAAATTCTAAAAGGAAGAGAAAAATACAAATACAAATGTTTGGGTGCGGTGGCTCACATCCATAATCCCAGCACCTGGGGAGGTGGAGGCGAGAGGATTGCCTGAGCCTAGAAGTTTGAAACCTAAGCAACATAGCGAGACTTTGTCTGTACTAAAAATAAATAAATAAATAAATAAATTAGCCAGGCATAGTGGTATGCACCTATAGTCCCAGTTACTCAGGAGACTGAGGCAGAAGGATCACCTGAGCCCAAGAGGTGGAGGCTGCTGTGAGCTGTGACCTGTGATCTGTGCCACTGCATTCCAGCCTGTGTGACGGAGTGAGATTCTGACTCAAAATAAATAATAAATAATGATATTAGCTGGGCGTGGTAGAGTGTGCCTATAGTTCCAGCTACTTGGAAGACTGAGGCGGAAGGATCGCCTGAGCCCAGCAGGTGGAGGCTGTGGTGGCTCTGAGCATGCCACTGCACTCCAGTGACAGTGTGAGATTCCGACTCAAAAAAAAAATGATATTATTCAATGTCAACAGGGTTGATGAGGAAGTGAGCCTTGTTAATAATTGCTGACAAAAATATAATTGATAATACCTTCCTGTAAATCAATGTGGCATGTGTCAAAAACCTACACACATATGCTTTGTTACACAACAATTATGCTTCCAGGAATGTATCCTAAGAAAAATATTGAGCAAAGGCGCACACATATGTGTAGTGTTATCACTTATGATAGTGAAAGATGTTTAAAGTATATATTCTATCATAGGGTAATTACCAATGGGCTACTATGCAGTCATTAAAATTATAGTTATTAACATGAAAAGAGATTCATGACATATTGGTAAGAGAAAAGAACAGCTTACAAAGCATATCATACATACCATATATTCAAAACATTCTTTAAAAAAAGTCATATAGAGATGGTGTGGGGTGTCTCACTTTGTAGCCCAGACTGGTCTTGAGTCCCATGCTCAGCCTCCCAAAGTGCTGGGATTACAGGCAAGAGTCACGGCTCCTGACCCAGAAAACATCCTATTTTTGTGAGAAAAATATATTTGTGTGGATGCATATGCGTTTGGAAGAATATGTACCAAAACGTTACTGGCATTAACTTTCGTTGATGAGATTATGGTTTTCGTCTTTTATTATTGTTATTCTTTTATTTGAATGTTCTCTATTTTCTTGCTCAAAAGCATGCATTAATTGCACAATAAGTTAACATTTTTGGAGGAGAAAAAAAGAAGTAACGCGCTTGCAACGGGACGGCCCAAGCCTAAGTGACCATTTATTGATAAAGCACGCAGGTTCAAAAGTTCTTGGGGCGGTTTCTTTGTGCGCGTGCGCACAAGGCGGGGGTCCACGCTCAGAGCCGTTCGAGCCTCAGGCGCCGCCGAGGCCACCCCAGGCAGCGCGCGGGTCCTGGCGGGGGGGCGGGGCCGCGTAGCCCGGAAGAGAGGTAGTACTGCGCATGCCTCTTCCTTTCCAGCCTCGGCCTCGGACTCCGTAGCCGTCGCGGTGAGTTCCTCTGGGGTTTGGTTCCATCGGCCCCCAATCCGGGCCATCCTGTTACCGTAGTGGCTGCCCCTCCGTAGGATCGGGGCTGAGGATCACTCTACCCCTCCCCACACTTCCATTTCTGAGCAGCGATAGGAACTGGGGGCCTATTTCAGGGGGTAGGGGGCCGCCGGTAGGCGAAAATTGGCGTCCGGATGGCCCAGGGAGGCAGAGGGAAGGTTGAAGCCTTGCGTGGTGGAGACCAGCCAGGCGAGGCTAGGGAGACAACGTCCTGCCTGCACGTTTTTCCTTCGGGACGGGACCCTCCTTCCCGACTGCCTCGTTGCCTGGCCTTGGAACTCTAGTTTGGGGGAGGTGTGGTAGGAAATGGGGTCTGAAGGCCTGTGAGGGGTTTACTCCGGCCTTTCGTGCGTAATTGAAGGCACAGCCGCGCGGTTTCTCACCAGGTACAGTCGCTGATGACTCCCAAGTACTCCCTCCCCTCTCATATGTCTGTCATTGTGAAAACTTACGAAAGCCTGGAGCGAATTTGCACCTTTGTTTTGTTTGACCATTCTGGCACCTTTCTTTCCACCTGAATCGTTGGGGGTGGGGAGGGAGCTGGTCTCTGCCGAGTTTGTTTTGCAGTTTGTAGTTTTCCCCTTCTGTGTGTTTGCTACGGTTTTCCACCCAGTAGGTGGTTTTGTGTGGTCGCTTTAGGGTCATGAACTTGACTGCTGGACCTGGGCCCCATCGCTCAGAAGCGGCTCTTCTTCCTTACAGATGTTGATGCCCAAGAAAAACCGGATTGCCATCTATGAACTCCTTTTTAAGGAGGGCGTGATGGTAGCCAAGAAGGATGTCCATATGCCTAAGCACCCAGAGCTGGCCGACAAGAATGTGCCCAACCTTCATGTCATGAAAGCCATGCAGGTGAGGGAGAGGCTGTTGGAAGCGGGTTGAGATGGAATGGGTTTTCCAGTAACTTTTAGGGCAGATTGCAAGGAGAAGTCACAACTGTGAGAACTGCTTTCCTTGAAGGACAGTGAGATGGATACACTTTCGTTGATGTGAAAACCTGTTTGTGAAGATCCAAGCTCCTAGTTATGTCTTAACCTGCCTTCCAGTCTCTCAAGTCTCGTGGCTACGTGAAGGAACAGTTTGCCTGGAGACATTTCTACTGGTACCTTACCAACGAGGGTATCCAGTATCTACGTGATTACCTCCACCTGCCCCCTGAGATTGTGCCAGCCACCCTGCGCCGCAGCCGTCCAGAGACTGGCAGACCTCGGCCCAAAGGTATGGTGCCCCAATAAATACCTTCGGTCTGTTCGGGGTAGTTTCTTCTGTGTGAGGGACAGAAGTGCTCTTCTGCCACTGGTGGCAGCTTTAGGGGGACTCTAGTGCGTAGACCTTGCCTATGTCCTAGAACCTTTGTCCCTTGGCTCGGACACATAATAGAAGTAGACTCAGGTCTCTGGGCCATCTGTGAGAGGGGATTAAACACAAATAGAATATAAGGCTGTGGCTTTCTTCCCCAGCACCTGTGCAAATATCTACGCATGTGGTAGAGCATGAGAGTAAGTTCAGCAGTGAGAAGTTGTAGCAAAAGCTGTTTATCACATGGGAAAGAAAGGTAGAGTTTTGTGTAGTTTAATGAGCAACAGGAGCCAAAATTGTAAAAGAAATGGAGGAGAACTGATGTGTTTATGCTCATGGTGTGAAAGGATATGCATGTGTTGGTATGTGGGGATTACCTTCTGACTCTTGAGATCACTACTGGCTCACAGTTGTGTTTTGTCAAGGTTGTGGTTCTTTGTCACATGAACTTTGTAGGAGCAGCAGGGTTCGTGGACTTGGGGTGATGAGCTTCAGAGAGTCCTAAACTTAATCAGAGGGTCTAGGTCCCCCTGGAGAGTGACGTGATGGAGCCCAGTAATCTATTTGTTTTTGTTTTTGTTTTTTGAGTTGGAGTCTCACTCTGTCACCCTGACTGGAGTGCAGTGGCCGCTCCTCGCCTGCTGGGCTCCGGCGATCCTTCTGCCTCAGCCTTCCAAGTAGCTGGAACTACAGGCGCGTGCTACCACGCCCGGCTCATTTTGATTTATTGTAGAGATGAGGTCTCGCCAAGTTGCCCAGGCGGGTCACGAACCCGCAGTAATCTATTTGTTATAGCTCCCTAAAAGATTCTGGTGCTTAGGTAGTTTAGTATCTTTTGCGCAAAGATTTTCTACTGCTTCTTGGAATCACGTGGGGGAAAATAGCAATGTCTGTCTGCACTTCATAGGTTTTTATAGTTGGGCCTGGCATTTATTTTTGTTACTACATGATTTTCTCTTCTCAAAATAGATTGAGAGTAAATACTTATTTAAAATAGTTCATATTCTAATCATGCAGACGCCAGGGAAGTTCCAAGGTAACTGTTACAGAGAATATTAGATTGAAAACAGGATCTGTTTTTTTGGCCTTCAGGGAACCAAGTTCCCACATTGCCTTATGTTCAATGTGGTTTACTTTCTGTAGGTCTGGAGGGTGAACGACCTGCAAGACTCACAAGAGGGGAAGCTGACAGAGACACCTACAGACGGAGTGCTGTGCCCCGTGAGTAATGCACCATCCACATTGGGGTGTTGGAGTAGAATCTCTGGATTCTCAGAGTTGTCCCTGGGGCTCAGCCCTTGAGGGTGCCAAGGTAACCAGGCAAGGTTCTTGGTTTCAGGCTCCAGATCATCAGAACTTCTAGTCCTTTGTGCTTCCTCCCTTGTGTAGGGATTTGATAGATGGGAATCAGGAGGAAGGTCCTCTGAGTTGGAGGCACTTAGTTAAAGACTTGAACTGAGCAAAACTGGCAACTTTCAGGAAAGCAATGTTTTTTTGGTTCCAGGTTGTGTTCTGTGTTATAAGCTTCATAAGGGCAGGGCTCACTTAAGTTCATTGCCCTACTTTCTTTTTTTGAATCGGAGTGTCACTCTGTCACCCAGGCTGGAGGCAGTGGAACGTTCCCAGTCACTGTAGCCTTGACCTGCTGGGCTCAGGCGATCCTTCTGCCTCAGCCTTCTAGGTAGCTGGAACTATAGGCACGTGCCACCACGCCCAGCTAATTTTTCTGGTTTATTGTAGAAATGAGGTCTCACCAAGTTGCCCAGGCTGGTCTCAAACCTGTGGGCTCAGGCAGTCCTCTCACCTCGACATCCCAAAGTGCTGGGATTATACGTGTGAGCTACCACATCTGCCCCCCCCCTTTTTTAAGCAGTAATTTATTTATTTGAGTTGGAGTCTCACTCTGTCGCCCAGACGGGAGTGCAGTGGCCACTCCCGGCCACCGCAGCCTCGACCTGCTGGGCTCCGGCAATCCTTCCGCCTCCGCCTTCCCAGTAGTGGAACTACAGGCACACGCTACCACACGGGGTTAATTTTTTGATTTATTGTAGAGATGAGGTCTCGCCAAGTTACCCAGGCAGGTCTCGAACCCACAGGCTAAGGTAATCCACTCACTTTGGCCTCCCAAAGCGCAGGATTACAGGCAGAGCCACTGGGCCTGGCCTAAAGCAGTAATTATTAAGGGAACAGTAAAGCTCCCAGAGTGGGAAGGGACCCAAGGGGTTGCCCTTTTTTTTTTTGAATCCTAGTCTTACTCTGTCCCCTAGGCTGGGCGCAATGGCACACTCACGGCCACCGCAGCCTTTCCAAGTAGCTGGACCTACATATGTATGCCACCAAGCCCAGCTAATCTTTTGATTTATTGTATAGATAGGGTCTTGCCAAGTTTCCTAGGCTGATCTCAAACCCCTGCGCTCAGGCAGTTCTCTCGCCTCCACCTCCCTTTTTTTGGGTAGCAGCAGAGTTTCACTATATTGTCCAGGCTCATCTTGAACTCATGGTCTCAAGCCATCCTCCTGCCTCCACCTCCCAAAGTGCTGGGGGGTGGATTATGGGCATGAGCCACTATGCCCGTCCTGAACTTGCATTTTAGTGGTAAAAATAAGTATATGTTAGATGGTGTCGGTGCTATGGGGAAAAACTAAAGCAGAGTGATGATTTCCTTTTCAGTTCGATTTTTAGAAAAAGTCTTGCATAAGTGAGATTTAATCACGTGCTTAAAGTAGATGAGGGGAGCCAGCCAGTGGCTGTCTAGGGGATGAGCAATCCAGGTAAAGGCCCTCAGGGAGGGCACCTGGCTTGTCTAAAACAGTGGGAGCCAGCTGGAGATACGGATGTGGGTCATGGTAGGGAGTTGGGCTCTTATTACTCTTGAAGAAGGTGGGGAGCCATTGGTAGTATTTTTGCAGAGGAGTAATAAGAGTCAACTTGTTTTTATTTATTTTTAAAGAGTCGCTCTGTTTTGTTGCAGAAACAACTGATTTTTTTAAAAAGGTGTAAAAGAGGAGTTTTTACTAACTTCTACTACTCTTATCTCCTTGTCATCTTTCCTGATTGTTCATATGTAAAAGTAGCAGGGACCACTTGACCCAAGTACCTTATAGGGTAGTGGTAAGAATGAATTCCTCCAGCTCTTGGTTCAGAGTAAGTTGGTGATTGCTCATATTAGCAGTCCTTACACGCAGGGAAAAATCAGTCAGGAAACTGTTCTTTTTTTAAATTTTTTATTTTTATTTTTTTTGAGTTGGAGTCTCACTCTGTCACCCAGACTGGAGTGCAGTGGCCGCTCCCAGCCACCGCAGCCTTGACCTGCTGGGCTCCGGAGATCCTTCCGCCTCAGCCTTCCAAGTAGCCGAAATTACAGGCACGCGCTACCATGTCCAGTTAATTTTTTATTTATTGTAGAGATGAGGGCTCACCAAGTTGCCCAAGCAGGTCTCGAACCCACGGGCTCAGGGAATCCACTCACCTCAGCCTCCCAAGGCATGGGATTACAGGCTGAGCCACCGAGTCTGGCTGGAACTGTTCTTTAGAGGATGTGCCAGTTGGGCCTGAGCCGCAGGGTCCAATGTTAATGGTAATTAACTGAAACATATTCATTATATTGGCATTAGCCCTCACTCCATGCCCCCAACCCCCTATTAGTGATAGATGTAATATAAAGTTCCCTAGTTGCCACGCTTGAAAAAGCAAGTAGAAACAGATAATTTGAATACAAATATACTTTATTTACTCAAATATATCTTTAAAAAGTACAGTGGGCGTGGTGGCTTGTCTCTATAGTCCCAGCTACTTGGGAGACTGAGACTAGTCTGGGCTACATAGCAAGACCCTGACTCTATAAATTAGCCAGGTGTGGTGGCATGTGCCTGTAGACCCATCTACTGGAGAGGCTGAGGCAGGAGAATCCTTTGAACCTAGGAGTCCAAGGCTGCGGTTAACTATAATCTCATCACTGGACTCCAGCCTAGGCAACAGAGAAACCCTATCTTAAACAAATCAGTCAATTAAAAACATCCAAGTGTTGTTCTAACATGTAATCAGTATTGAGGTATTTTATTTTCTTAATTCAAGTCTTGGAAATCTGGTGTGTATTTTGCATACCTCTCTGTTTGAACTAGCAGCTGCCATATAGGACGGGCAGCACTAGATCTTGTGTTTTGCCTGCTTCTCTCCTTTGGCAGTGATTAAGGTTGCTCTTGTGACTGTCAGCCTTCACGACCACTGCCTCTTAGTTCTTCCCTAATTGCACTCCCTTCGTAAGCTAGGTGCTGGTCTGAAGTGGGTGATCATGCAGTGATGGGATGTGAGAGTTCTCGGGGGCTGAACAGGAAGGACACGTGGCATAGGTTTTGTGATTGGGGCAGCCTCCCTGGAGGAGCTGATGTGAGAAGTATGCCCCAGGAGAGGCAGAGGTGGCTTGGAAGGTGTTTCCCACCACTGGTGTAATTTACTTCGTTGGGTGGTATATAGCTTTTCCTGCAAGATTGGCATCCAGTTGTCTCCCCTTGTTCTATGGTAGATTAGATAATGTGATGACTGTAAATTCATGTTTTACTTTCCAGCTGGTGCTGACAAGAAAGCCGAGGCTGGGGCTGGGTCAGCAACTGAATTCCAGTTTGTGAGTATCCTCCTATTTGCTTTCCGTAAGCAGTCACTTGTTCTTGCCTCACTGTGGTGGCTTTGCAAGTTCTAGGGATGTTGTCCGATAGGTCCTCTCTTTTTTTCCCAAATCACTGAAACGAGTCTCACAAATCAATACTGGTACTTTATGTTTTGTTAATGATGGTTATAACCTCCAAAAGAGATTCATGAACTGAAGCTTGAGATTGAACTGAACACTGGCGATGGGTGGGCTCAAGAACCAAAATGATATGAAATCAAATCCTGTACCTTTCAGGTAATGTGGTCTTGGGCAGGTTCCCCTCAACTCAGTTTTCTCACCTATAAAATAGAGGTGATAATTATAGCTATCAAGATAGTTGTGAGATGAGTTCATTCAAGTACAGGGCTAGCATATCACTTGGGGCAACTGTCCTGTGGCAGGTCTTCATAGCACACAACTGCCCTCAGATAACTCATTTGTGAAAAGAAAATGTACAGAATAGAAGCAAGATGGAGTTCTGTGCTGGGTGCTTCTGTATGCACATGTATGAACTCACTGAGTAGGTGTCCATCTTCCCACTTTACTAGTGAGGAAATGGGCCTAGATGTTGGGTGTGGTTCCACAGCTGATAAGGGTTGGGGCTAGGGTTTATTATGGCCTACATTCTCATAGCCATTTACATTTGGGGACCTCTGCAGTGAAAATGAGGCCTGAAAGTTAGCACAGCCTCAAAAAAGACAGAACCAGTGTGCTGCTAATGCTGATGTTAATGTGCTTTCTCTTGCAGAGAGGCGGATTTGGTCGTGGACGTGGTCAGCCACCTCAGTAAAATTGGAGAGGATTATTTTGTGTGGAATAAACTTGTAGCCAGAAAAATTTATTCCTTTATGCCTCTTCTGTTTGCATTGTGTGACCTGAGCAGTAAGTGATTATGGGTCAGAAAGTAAAAGAAGCAAGACTGGATTTGTTTTGGGAATTGACCTTGTCCAGAGTGATGCCACTTTTTGCTGTTAGAGCTCCTGTCCTTGGCTTTGCTCTAACCTGCGCCTTGCCCAGAGGTATTTGGAGAGCTGAGGACCTTCCCATACCAGCCCTACTGACTCTACTTTGTATGGTGAGAAAGTTGTGGTAGACCTGGGATTGAGAGTTTGTCTGCTATCTGGAACTAAGTGCTGGGAAGGAAGGGAGAAAGGAAACAACCAAGGAAATTATGTTTTTGGAATCCTTCACTGACACTTTATGGGGAAGAAGCAGAGGAACTGTGTTTAAGCCAACAATTTGCTAATTCTTCAAAACTCAGGGTTTGTTTACAAGAATCATAAGAGGCTGGGCTCGGTGGCTCAGCCTGTAATCCCCGCGCTTTGGGAGGCTGAGGTGAGTGGATTGCCTGAGCCTGTGGGTTCGAGACCCACCTGGGCAACTTGGATTAGGGTTACCTTGTCTCTACAATAAAATTAAAAAAATTAGCCAGGTGTGGTAGTGCACGCGTGTAGTTCCAGCTACTTGGAAGGTTGAGGTGGATGGGTGGCAAAAAAAAGAAAAACAGATTTGGAAGGGATGATTGCCCAGCCATCCGAAAACCAGCCTGGACAACATAGCAAGGCCTTGTGTCTACAAAAAATAAAAATTAGCCAGGTGTGATACACACCTGTATTTGTAGCTACTGAACCCTAGGAGTTTGGGTCTACAGTAAGCTGTGATCATGCCACTGCACTCCGGCCTGGGCGACAGAGTAAGACATGAACTAAAAAAAATGAGCCAGGCATGGTGGCTCACGCCTGTAATCCCAGTATTGTGGGAGACCATCGCTTAAGCCCAGAAGTTCAGACCCACCTAGGCAATGTAGCAAGACCTCATGGCCACAAAAAGGCCGATGTGGTATGTGCCTGTAGTCCCAGTTACTTGAGAGGCTGAGGCTGCTCTGCATTCCAGCCTAGGCAACAGTGAGATCTCAAAAAAAGAAAAGTACATTGTAATTTTCATAGGACCTTCATGAGTAGTGGCCCAGCATGACATAAGTGAATGGGTGAGAGTAGTGTGTTCAGTCTTCTGTGGTGATGCCAAGTGTGATCTTGGCATGGGTGCCAAAGGGGAACCTTGAGGCCAAGTGAAATGGAGTGAAGGCTATTTCCATGGTCCAGCACTACAGACATACTGTATACCTGGCACAATGCCAGAAGGAAGCCTTGGAGCCAGCCCAGTGAGCTCAGGGTCAGTTCTTCAGACTGCTTCGCTGAACAGGCTACCAGCCTTGGGCTGCAGATAAGTTTCATGACTGGTTGCAGCAAATATGTGCCTATGGGGGAAAAGGGTACTAAAGCTTTTGAGGTACCAGCTCTGAGCCAACTGGTGACTAAGGAGAGGGCCACCAAGGTAAGGTGCCAGAAAAAACAATTGAAATGCGTCTTAGAGGGGTTTGAGAACTTGGGAATCATGTTTGTAGAGTACTATGAACCAAGCATTGTATAGAAATGGGCAATAATTGACTTATCTAAATGAAGGTGGGTGCAGTGGCACACCTGTAAAGAGAGGCTGAAGCAGGAGGATCACTGAAGCCCAGGAGTTCAAACTAGTCTAGGCCATGTAGGGGAGGGGGGGAAATCAAGACATTTAGCTGGGTGTGGCTGATGTGGGAGGATCACCTGAGCCCAGCAGGACAAGTGTTCATGCCACTGCACTCTCGCCTGAGCAGCAGAATGAGACTGACAAAAAAAAAAAAAATCAGATGACATCGATGCTAAAAATTCAACTATGGAGCTGGTTTTGTGTTGGTAACCATCTTTAATACGGTGGATAAACAATGGTAATGACCGGGCTTGGTGGCTCAGCCTGTAATCCAAGCACTTTGGGAGGCCGAGGTGAGTGGATTGCCTGAGCAACTTGGCGAGACCTCATCTCTACAATAAATGAAAAAAAAAATTAGCTGGGTATGATAGCGGCCACGGCACTCCAGTCTGGGTGACAGAGTGAGACTCCAACTCAAAAAAGAAAAAAAATTGTAGTGTAGGCCACGAGGTGGCAGTCGATGGCAACTCCACATATGCACTTAGCTGTTAGTCCTAAGAGGTGAGCTTCGTAACCTGAGCCACCAATAAAAGAGAGGCTTTGGCAGAAAGAGGCAGTGTTTGGGGAAACTCATTTCAGCACAGCCTTGGCTGCCTTGCCAGAGATTGCTTTTTATCCAATTTTTCTGCTGGTTTGAGTGATGTCAAGTGGCTTGCCCATGTTCACACGCCTGGTGATTGTTTAACCTGGATTCTACTATGAAATGCTAGTAGCTCCCGCCTTTCTGTTTTCCACCAAGGCCAGCGAGTGAATGGATTTCCTCTACAGGCTTAGTGATTTCCCTGGCCCTAACATGTCACTTTTCCGCTAGGGTTCTTTGCCAACCTCTTCCCCTTCCAGAATATATTCTCCAAGATTCCCCATGGACTCGGGGAAACCCGAGGAATCTGTAAGGTAGAGAATGTGGATGAAAACATGCGGGTGGAGGTGGGCCTTGTTCCCCGCTGTGGCTGATTGACGGGACCCTGCCAATCAATAATCATATCTCATCTTCTCAACGATGATTGCTGAGAAGCGTTCTGAAAAACAAGATCCAAGCTTTGCCCTTAAGCAGCTCACACTGTAGTTGGAAAACAAAACCAGGGCTATACATGACCACGTGTAACAAATACTCTAAATGGTAATTTGTTGTGTTTGGACTGAGTTCTAAGCAACCAGTCAAGGCGTCTTGAGGTTCTTAGAAAATGAAACTGCTGGTGAATCCCAGCACTTTGGGAGGCGGAGGTGATGAGGATTGCCTGAGCCCACTGGTTCAAGACTAGCCTGGGCAACCTTGTCTCTACAATAAATAAAAAATTAACTGGGTGTGGTGGTGCATGCCTGTGGTTCTGGCTACTTGGAAGGCTGAGGCGGAAGGATCACCTGAGCCCAGCAGCAAGGTCTAGGCTGTGGTAGCTGAGAGTGCACGCTGCACTGTAGCCTGGGTGGCTAGAGTGAGACGCCAACTTAAAAAAAAAAAAAAAATGAGACGCTGGGCACAGTACCTCTTGTCTGTAATCCCACTACTTTAGGAGGTGGAGGTTAGAGGACTGCCTGAGTCCAGGGATTCAGGACCAGCCTGGGCAACTTGGTGAGACTACGTCTTTACAATAAGTCAAAAAATTAGCCAGGTGTGGTGGAGCATGCCTGTAGTTCCAGCTACTTGGGAGCCTGATGCAGAAGGATCACCTGAGCCCAGCAGGTCAAAGCTGTGGTGGCTGTGAGCGTGCCACTGTACTCCAGCCTGGACGACAGAGTGAGACTGACTCAAAAAAAAAAAAAAAAAACTGATGCAAAAGAATTAAGTTGTTTTAGCAAAGCTTGGAAAAAGGGATATTTGAGCCGGGCTTGGTGGCTCGGCCTGTAATAGCGCACCTTGGGAGGCTGAGGTGAGTGGATTGCCTGAGACCGTGGGTTCAAGACCAGCCCGGGCAATTTGGCGAGACCTCATCTCTATAATAAATAAATAAATAAATACCCAGGCATGGTAACACGAGCCTGTGGTTCCGGCTACTTGGAAGGCTGAGGCGGAAGGATCACCTGAGCCCAGCAGGTTGAAGCTGTGGTGGCTGTGAGCGTGCCACTGTACTCCAGCCTGGACGACAGAGTGAGACTGACTCAAAAAAAAAAAAAAAAAACTGATGCAAAAGAATTAAGTTGTTTTAGCAAAGCTTGGAAAAAGGGATATTTGAGCCGGGCTTGGTGGCTCGGCCTGTAATAGCGCACCTTGGGAGGCTGAGGTGAGTGGATTGCCTGAGACCGTGGGTTCAAGACCAGCCCGGGCAATTTGGCGAGACCTCATCTCTATAATAAATAAATAAATAAATACCCAGGCATGGTAACACGAGCCTGTGGTTCCGGCTACTTGGAAGGCTGAGGCGGAAGGATCACCTGAGCCCAGCAGGTTGAAGCTGTGGTGGCTGTGAGCGTGCCACTGTACTCCAGCCTGGACGACAGAGTGAGACTGACTCAAAAAAAAAAAAAAAAAACTGATGCAAAAGAATTAAGTTGTTTTAGCAAAGCTTGGAAAAAGGGATATTTGAGCCGGGCTTGGTGGCTCGGCCTGTAATAGCGCACCTTGGGAGGCTGAGGTGAGTGGATTGCCTGAGACCGTGGGTTCAAGACCAGCCCGGGCAATTTGGCGAGACCTCATCTCTATAATAAATAAATAAATAAATACCCAGGCATGGTAACACGAGCCTGTGGTTCCGGCTACTTGGAAGGCTGAGGCGGAAGGATCACCTGAGCCCAGCAGGTTGAAGCTGTGGTGGCTGTGAGCGTGCCACTGTACTCCAGCCTGGACGACAGAGTGAGACTGACTCAAAAAAAAAAAAAAAAAACTGATGCAAAAGAATTAAGTTGTTTTAGCAAAGCTTGGAAAAAGGGATATTTGAGCCGGGCTTGGTGGCTCGGCCTGTAATAGCGCACCTTGGGAGGCTGAGGTGAGTGGATTGCCTGAGACCGTGGGTTCAAGACCAGCCCGGGCAATTTGGCGAGACCTCATCTCTATAATAAATAAATAAATAAATACCCAGGCATGGTAACACGAGCCTGTGGTTCCGGCTACTTGGAAGGCTGAGGCGGAAGGATCACCTGAGCCCAGCAGGTTGAAGCTGTGGTGGCTGTGAGCGTGCCACTGTACTCCAGCCTGGACGACAGAGTGAGACTGACTCAAAAAAAAAAAAAAAAAACTGATGCAAAAGAATTAAGTTGTTTTAGCAAAGCTTGGAAAAAGGGATATTTGAGCCGGGCTTGGTGGCTCGGCCTGTAATAGCGCACCTTGGGAGGCTGAGGTGAGTGGATTGCCTGAGACCGTGGGTTCAAGACCAGCCTGGGCAACTTGGCGAGACCTCATCTCTACATTAAATCAAAAAAATCAGCTGGGCGTGGTAGCACGTGCCTGTAGTTCCGGCTACTCGGAAGGCTGAGGCAGAAGGATCGCTAGAGCCCAGCAGGTCGAGGCTGCGGTGGCCGGGAGCGGCCACTGCACTCCAGTCTGGGCGGCAAAGTGAGGCTCCAACTCAAAAAAAATAAAGAAGCCGGGCTCAGTGGCTCAGCCTGTAATCCCGTGCCTTTGGGAGGCTGAGGTGAGTGGATTGCCTGAGCCCGCGGGTTTGAGACCCGCCTGGCCAGCGAGACCTCATCTCTGCAATAAATCAAAAAATCAGCTGGGCGTGGTAGCGCACGCCTGTAGTTCCAGCTACTTGGAAGGCTGAGGCGGAAGGATCGCCGGAGCCCAGCAGGTCGAGGCTGCGGTGGCCGGGAATGGCCACTGCACTCCAGTCTGGGCGACAGAGTGAGACTCCAACTCAAAAACAAACAAAATACGCTCCAAAGAGCCAGGCGCAGTGACTCACATCCATAATCCCAGCACTTTGGAAGGGTGAGGCAGGAGGATTGCTTGAGCCCAGGAGTTAGAGACCAGCCTGGATAACATAGCGAAACCCTGTCTCTATTAAAAAACAAAACTAGCCGGGCTCGGTGGCTCAGCCTGTATTCCCGCGCCTTTGGGAGGCTGAGGTGAGTGGATTGCCTGAGCCCGCGGGTTCGAGACCCGCCTGGGCAGGTGAGACCTCATCTCTACAATAAATCACAAAAATTAGCTGGGCGTGGTAGCGTGCGCCTGTAGTTCCGGCTACTTGGAAGGCTGAGGCGGAAGGATCGCCGGAGCCCAGCAGGTTGAGGCTGCGGTGGCCGGGAGCGGCCACTGTACTCTAATCTGGGTGACAGAGTGAGACTCCAACTCAAAAACAAAAACACAAACAACTGGCCGGACACTGTGGCTCACGCCTATAATCCCAGCACTCTGGGAAGCCAAGGTGGGAGGATTGTCTGAGCTCACAGGTTCAAGACCAGCCTGAGCAACTTGGCAAGACCTCATCTCTACAATTAATCAAAAAACCAGGCATAGTGACGCATGCCTGTAGTTCCAGCTACTTGGAAGGCTGAGGCGGAAGGATTGCCGGAGTTCAGCAGGTTGAGGGTGCAGTGGTCATGAGTGTGCCACTGCACTCCTGCCTGGGTGACAGAGAGGCTCCAACTCAAAATAAAGAAATAAGTAAAAATTTAAAAACTTCAGGCCGGCTCGGTGGCTCAGCCTGTAATCCCAGCACTTTGGGAGGCTGAGGCAAGTGGACTGCCTGAACCTGTGGGTTTGAGACCAGGCCAGGCAACTTGGCGAGACCTCTTCTCTACAATAAATCAAAATTGGTAGTGTGCACCTGTAGTTCCGGCTACTTAGAAGGCTGAGGTGGAATGATCGCCTGAGCCCAGCAGGTCGACTCTGGGGTGGTCATGAGTGTGTCACTGCACTCCATCCTGGGTGACAGAGTGAGACTCCAACTCAAAAAAAAAAAAAACTTCAAAGGATTGTTTAAGGATGGCTGAAGATACATTTTCTTAATTAAATATAAACTTACTGATATGGACACAAATCCCCTTTTTCTGAAAAAATGAATCCCTTTACAGCCAGTGCTGGTCGCAGCTTCAAGTTTCTGTAAGTTTTGAAGCCCCACTTCTGTTTTGATTCACCCTAAGAAGCTGCTACTGTAATGCCTTTGTTAGATACTCAGAGACAAGATGTTAAGATGGTATCAGCTTAAAGGATTTCCCAAGGGACTTGTTTTTCGAGGCATTTACATCCTGTTTCCCTGAAGACAGGAGGGCCCACTAGAACACCCTCCATGGTGCCTGGCATGGGCCTCCTGCAGGGCAGTGTGGGCCTAAAGGCTAGATTCTGTTGGGAGAGATCAGATTGTATTTTCCAGGGTTTTATATAAATGGAATCCTACAGTATGCACTCTTTTTAGTTTGGCTTCATAGCATCATTGTTTTCAGATGCATCAGTGTTGTTGAATGTGTCAGTAGTTCTTTTATTGTTGAGTAGTAAGTATCCCACTGTATGGCTATGCCACCATTTTGTATAGTATCCCATTGTATGGATAGCAGGAGAGAAGGATCTTCTTAACCCAGCAGGTATAGGCTGAGGTGGCCGTGAGCGTGCCACTGCACTCCAGCCTGGGCGACAGAGGGAAACTCCAACTCAAAAAAAAAAAAAAAAAAAAGAAAATGTCAGATAGAAGGAATAAGTTTTAGTGATCTGCACAGTACAGTGACTGCAGTTAATACTGTATTTTGGGGGGGGTTGAGTTGGAGTCACTCTGTCACCCAGTTTGGAGTGCAGTGGCCGCTCCCGGCCACCACAGCCTCGACCTGCTGGGCTCCAGCGATCCTTCAGCCTTCTGAGTAGCTGTAACTACAGGCGCGCGCTGCCACGCCCGGCTAAGTTTTTGATTTATTGTAGAGATGAGGTGTCACCAAGTTGCCCAGGCGGGTCTCGAACCCGCGGGCTCAGGCAATCCACTCACCTCAGCCTCCCAAGGCGCAGGATTACAGGCTGAGCCATTGAGCCTGGCTAATACTGTATTTTATATTTCAAAATAGTTAAAAGAGGATTTTAAATGTGCTCACAACAAAGAAATGAGAGATATATTGATCAACCTGATTAGATCATTGTACAATGTATACATGTCTTGAAGTATCACATTGTACTCCATAAGTGTATACAATTATTATCTGTCAATTAAAAATAGAAGAAAACTTTTTTCACTTCCAGTATTTACCTGGAAGAATAAAACTTTATTTATTTATTTATTTTTTTGAGTTGGAGTCTCACTCTGTCGCCCAGACTGGAGTGCAGTGGCCGCTCTCAGCCACCACAGCCTCGACCTGCTGGGCTCCGGCAATCTTTCCGCCTCAGCCTTCCAAGTAGCTGGAACTACAGGCGCGCGCTACCACACCCGGCTAATTTTTTTTATTGATTGTAGAGATGAGGGCTCACCAAGTTGCCCAAGCGGTTCTCGAACCTGCGGGCTCAGGCAATCCACTCACCTCAGCCTCCCAAGCCACGGGATTACAGGCTGAGCCACCGAGCCCGGCTAAGAAAAAACTT
>NW_007253211.1:369466-381049 GCF_000164805.1 Carlito syrichta
CAGCCTGGGCAACTTGGTGAGATCTCGTCTCTACAATAAATCAAAAAATTAGCTGGGCATGGTGGCGCATGCCTGTGGTTCCAGCTACTTGGAAGTCTGAAGCAGAAGGATCACCTGAGCCTAGCAGGTCAAGGTTGCGGTGGCCATGAACATGCCATTGTACTCCAGTCTGAGCAACAGAGTGAGACTCCAACTCCAAAAAAAAAAGAGAGAGAGAGACCTTGTCTCTACAATAAAAAATCAACAAATTAGCTGGGCACAGTGGCATGCACCTGTGGTTCCAGCTTCTTGGAAGGCTGAGGTGGAAGAATTGCCTGAGCCCAGCAGATCAAGGCTGCAATGGCCATGAGCGTGCCACTGCACTCCGGCCTGAGTGACAGAGTGAGACTCTGACTCAAAAAAATAAAATAAAATAGGCCAGGTACAGTGGCTGACACCTATAATCACAGCCCTTTGGGAGACCGAGGTGAGAGGACTGCCTGAGCCTGCGGTTTCGAGACCAAGCCTGGACAACTTGGTGAGACCTCATCCCTACAATAAAGAAACAAAAATATTAGCCGGGCGTGGTGGTGCATGTCTGTAATTCCATCTTCTTGGAAGGCTGAGGCAGAAGGATCACCTAAGCCCAGCAGGTTGAGGCTACAGTGGCCAGGAGCATGCCACTGCCCTCCCGCCTGAGTGGCAGAGTGAGACTCCAACCTTAAAAAAATAAAGATGTCGGTGGCTCAGCCTGTAATCCTGCGCTTTGGGAGGCCGAGGTGAGTGGATTGCCTGAGCCCGCGGATTTGAGACCCGCCTGGGCAACTTGGCCTGATCTCATCTCTACAATAAATCAAAAATCAGCCGAGTATGGTAGCGCGCACCTGTAGTTCCAGCTACTTGGAAAGCTGAGGCAGAAGGATCGCCGGAGCCCAGCGGGTCGAGGCTGCGGTGGCCGGGAGCAGCCACTGCACTCCAGTGTGGGCGACAGAGTGAGACTCCAACTCAAATACATAAATAAATAAATTAATTAATTAATTAAAATAAAAGTAGGCTGGGCTCAGTGGCTCAGCCTGTAATCCCAGCACTTTGAGAGGCCGAGGTGAGTGGATTACCTGAGACTGTGGGTTCGAGACCAGCCTGGGCAACTTGACGAGACCTCGTCTCTACAAGAAATAAAAAATTAGCCGGACATGGTAGCACGCACCTGTAGTTCCGGCTACTTGGGAGGCTGAGGCGGAAGGATCGCCGGAGCCCAGCAGGTCGAGGCTGCGGTGGCCAGGAGCGGCCACTGCACTCCAGCCTGGGCAACAGAGTGGACTCCCACACACACACACACACACACACACACACAAAAGTACTTAAACCCCCTCTCTAGTATACAGTAGAGTGGATTGGGTCTGCATGGTGACCACACTGGGGCACTGAGTGGTCATGGGTAAACCGCTCGGTCAATAGGAGTACAATATGCATTCAGGCTGCTAGCGGGAAAAGGAGGGGACAAAATCCATCATTTGATTGCTCAGTTTTAGAAAGAGAAACTAGGACAGAATGAGGGCAGTAGCGGGGGAATGAAAGGAATTGTTTAAAAAGTTACAGGCCATAGAAAGCCCAGAGCCCATTTCTATTTGTAAGTGCTTTATTGGAAACCCGTGATAAATGCATGGCACAAGTCCAAGAGAACAGCTACTTGAAAAATAAGCCCTGCATGGTTTACTGACATATCAAAGAGGCCATTGTAAGGAAAAGGGCATCTTTAAAAATAAATAAATATTAAATGGAAGAGGATGCCCAAGCTGAGGGCATAAGGAGGCCTCAAAACGGGGCAAAATTTATGAAAGTTACAAATCAAATGGGATTAAAACTTTCTGAAGAGTACCTGCAAGAAATGTTAAATCGTTCTAGTTTATTTAAGTGCGTGAAAAGCAGGAGGTGAGTTTGAGAATCTAGGGGCATCAGTTACTAATGTGCAGAAAGTGTACTGGGAGACTGAATGGTCATTGGGCTTCTCAATGTCTTTGCTTTCCTTACACAAAGATATCCCTTTCCATTAAAATTTAAAATGTTGACCTGCCTGGGCAACTTGGTGAGACCTCATCTCTACAATAAATAAAAAAAATTAGCCGGGTGTGGTAGCGCGCGCCTGTAATTCCTGCTACTTGGAAGGCTGAGGCGGAAGCATCGCCGGAGCCCAGCGGGTCAAGGCTGCGGTGGCCGGCAGCAGCCACTGCACTCCAGTCTGGGTGACAGAGTGAGACTCTGACTAAAAAAAAAAAAATTTTTAAATGTTTAGTATGAGCCGGGCTCGGTGGCTCAGCCTGTAATCCCGTGCCTTTGGGAGGCTGAGGTGAGTGGATTGCCTGAGCCTGCGGGTTTGAGACCCGCCTGGGCAACTTGGCGAGACCTCATCTCTACAATAAATCAAAAACCAGCCGGGTGTGGTAGCGCATGCTTGTAATTCTCGTTACTTGGAAGGCTGAGGCGGAAGGATCGCCGGAGCCCAGCAGGTCGAGGCTGCGGTGGCCAGGAGCGGCCACTGCACTCCAGTCTGGGCGACAGAGTGAGACTCCAACTCAAAAAAAAAAAGAAGTTTAGTATGGAAAATTTCAAACATATAAAAACTAAATGTGACAAAAATTAAAAATGATTAAATGTGAGTATAATAAAGCACATGGTACCCTATCACTGAACTTCCACAGTCATTAACATTCTGCCATCCTTTTTGTTTGTTTGAGAGGATGGTCTCACTTTGTTGTCCAGGCTAAACTTGAACTCCTCCTGCCTCCTCAGCCTCCCAAGTAGCTGGGACTGCAGGCACATGCCACCTCACCTGGCTTAGACCATTCCTGGTACATTGTGATCTACACTCACTCTCCTCCCACCTCTAACTTTATTATTATTATTATTTTTTAGTTGAAGTCTCACTCCATCGCCCAGGCTGGAGTGCAGTGGCACGCTCAAGGCCGCTCCAGCGTCGACCTGCTTGGTTCCAGTGATCTTTTTGCTTCAGCCTTCCAAGTAGCCGGAACTACAGGGGAGCGCTACCATGCCCAGCTAATTTTTTATTCATTGTAGAGACAGGATCTTGCCAAGTTGCCCGGGCTGGTCTCGAACCCGCGGGCTCAGGCAATCCACTCTCCTTGGCCTCCCAAAATGCTAGGATTACAGGTTGAGCCACAGAGCCTGGCCTGATTATTTTTTAAAGTCAGGTTTATTGAGATATAATTTACATGCAGTAAAATGCACTTTTTTAAGGTATAGCGTTCTGAGGCTTTTTTGCTTGTTTGTTTTGTTTGTTTTTTGACTTGAAGCCTCACTCTGTTGCCAAGGCTAGAGTGCAGTGACATGCTCACGGCCACCCCAGCATCGACCTGCTGGGCCTAGACAATCCTTCCACCTCAGTCTTCCAAGTTGCTGGAACTACAGATGCACACCACCATGCCCGGCTAGTTTTTGTGATTTATTGTAGAGGCAAGCTCCCACCATGTTGCCCAGGCTAGTCTCAAACCTGTAGGCTCAGGCAATCCTCTTGCCTCGGCCTCCCAAAGTGCTGGGATTACAGGCTTGAGCCACCACACCTGGCTAGAGTTCTGAATTGATAAACAGAAACACACCACAATGAAGCAATAAAACTTTTCCATCATCCTAAAAAGTTCCTGCATGCTGTGTCTTTTGGCCAACCCCCTGGCACTCACTGTTCTTGTCCTAATTTTGCCTTTTTCACGATATCATATAGGTAGAATCATATAGTATGTACTCATGGGTCTGGTTTCTTTTGCTCAGAAGAATGTATTGAACTCCAGGCACGGTGGCGCACGTCTTTAATACCAGCATTTTGAGAAGTGGAGACCAGAGGATTGCCTGAGTCCATGGGTTTAAGACCAACCTGGGCAACTTGGTGAGACCTCATCTCTTCAATAAGATAAAATAAAATAAAAATTAGCCAGGCAGCCGGGCTTGGTGGCTCAGCCTGTAATCCCAGTGCTTTGGGAGGCTGAGGTGAGTGGATTACCTGAGCCCGCGGGTTCGAGACCTGCCCAGGAAACTTGGCGAGACCTCATCTCTACAATAAATAAAAAATAAGCCGGGCGTGGTAGTGCGCGCCTGTAGTTCCAGCTACTTGGAAGGCTGAGGCGGAAGGATCGCCGAAGCCCCACAGGTCGAGGCTGTGGTGTCCGTGAGCGTGCCTCTGCACTCCAGCCTGGGTGACAGAGACTCCACCTCAAAAAAAAAGAAAAATGTATTTTCCGGGCATGGTGGCTTATGCCTGTAATCCTAGCACTTTGGGAGGTAGAGGCGAGAGAAATGTCTAAGCCCAGAAGTTCGAGACCAGCCTGGCAACATGGCCTGACCTCATCTCTGTAATAAATCCAAATATTGGCTGGGTGTGTGGTGTGTACCTGTAACCCCAGCTACTGGGAAGACTGAGGTGGACAGATCACCTGAGCCCGGCAGGTCGAGGCTGCAGTAGCCATGAGGGTGCCACTGCACTCCAGCCTGGGCAACAGAATGAGATTCAGAAAGTAAAAAAGTATTGAGATTTATCCATGATGTTGCATGTATCAGTAGCTTGTTCTTTTTATTGCTGAGTAGTAGCCTGTTGTATGGATATATTACAGTTTATTCATTTTTATATACTTATTTTTGTATTATTTATTTTTGAGTCAAGGTCTCACTCTGTTGCCCAGGTTGGAGTGCAATGGCATTATGGCTCTCTGCAGCCTCGACCTCCTGGGCTCAGGTGATCCTTCTGCTTCAGCCTCCCGAGTAGCTGTACCTACAGGTGTGTAACACCACACGCAGCTAATTTTTTTGTAGAGATGAGTCTTGCTATGTTGCCCAGCCTGGTCTTGAACTCCTGGGCTCAAGCAGTCATCTCGCCTCAACCTCCCAAAATGCTGGGATTACAGGCATGAGCTACTGTACCCAGCATTTTTGTTTTATCTACCTAGGCATTTTTGAGTAAAATTTACATTGAAACACACCAATCTTAACTCTACTTTTTTGTCAAATGGATACAACCATGAGTGAGAAACAAACAGCTCCTAACATCAGGAACTGGCCTAATCTTTACAGCTAGGCCTTGGTATGTTTGAAGCTGTCCTAGCGCTCACAGCAATGCCATGTTATTCTCTTGCTGGACATAAAGAATGTCATCAAACATCAACAGACAAGGTGGCCTTGTGACTGATAAACAAAAAATCAAGACAGCTTCAGGCCATTGCCTTGCTAGACTCTGGTGTGGGCATGTGCTCTTTGAGCTATGACTGCCGCCATGCTTCCTGGCTTTGGGCCCCTCCCCCACCTCGGGGAGGTGAATCTTCTCTCTCCTTTTTCTCACTGTAATTTATTTTTCTTTTTTCTTTTTTTCTTTTTTTTTAGTTGGAGTCTCACTCTGTCGCCCAGACTGAGTACAGTGGCCGTTCCCGGCCACCGCAGCCTCAACCTGCTGGGCTCCGGCGATCCTTCCGCCTCAACCTTCCAAGTAGCCGGAATTACAGGCATGCACTACCACGCCCGGCTGATTTTTTGATTTATTGTAGAGATGAGGTCTTGCTGCCCAGGTGGGTCTCGAACCCGCAGGCTCAGGCAATCCACTCACCTCAGCCTCCCAAAGGCGCGGGATTACAGGCTGAGCCACCAAGCCCGGCTGTGGAAGAGTTTCAAAAGATACCCAATCATAGAATTCTTTGTCTTCCCAATAGTGTCTGATTCAGCATAAAGCCTCATTTCTTTAAGCCCTTCCCGGTATCACCTGACGTAAGCCCAGCTCCTCTGTCCTTATCACTCTCCCACTGAGACATCCTGTGGTTCTCCATGGTATTTATTGCTCATTACAACAAACAGAAACTGAACTTTGTTCAATTATAGATATGTTCTAGTCTTTGACTAGAGGGCACTGACATCCCTATCAAGATACAGAACATTTCACTTTCCC
Source organism: Carlito syrichta (assembly GCF_000164805.1). Classification (NCBI taxonomy): domain Eukaryota; kingdom Metazoa; phylum Chordata; class Mammalia; order Primates; family Tarsiidae; genus Carlito; species Carlito syrichta. The sequence goes on from NW_007253211.1 coordinate 375,384, forward strand.
ATCCAGTTTCCTCCTGCCTCTTCCCAGTTAATTCCCCCACCAGCACAGATGGACAACTCTGTTTGGCTATTATAAATAAAACTGCTATCACTTGAGCCCACTGATTCAAGTCTACAGTGAGTTATGATAGCACCACTGCACTCCAGCCTGGATAACAGAGCGAGACCCTATCTTAAAAAAAAAAAAAGTCAGTTCTCCCCAAATATCTATATATTCGAAGCAATCTTGATCAAAATCATGGCAGTATGGCAGGCTTTTTATTTTTTTTAAAGAAATTGACAAACTGATTCTAGAATTTACATAGAAATATAAAGGACCAGCCAGGCTCGGTGGCTCAGCCTGTAATCCCGCGCCTTTGGGAGGCTGAGGTGAGTGGATTGCCTGAGCTCACGGGTTCGAGACCTGCCTGGGCAACTTGGTGAGACCTCATCTCTACAATAGATCAAAAAAATTAGCCAGGTGTGGTGGCGCATGCCTGTGGTTCCAGCTACTTGGTAGGCTGAGGTGGAAGAATCTCTTGAGCCCAGCATGTTGAGGCTACGGTGGCCGTGAGTGTGCCACTGCACTTCACCCTGAACAACAGAGTGAGACTCTAACTCAAAAAAAAAAAAAAAAGAATGAACTGGGGCTAAGCAAAGATTTCTTAGCAGGACCCAGAAAGCACTAGTAATAAGAGAAAAATTTGATAAATTAGACTTTATCAAAATTTTATTTTTTATTTTTGAGACAGGGTCTTAATCTGTCACCGAGGCTGCAGTGCAATGGCACAATCATAACACACTGCAGCCTCAAACTTCTAGGCTAAAGTGACCCTCCCAACTTGGCCTCCTGAGTAGCTAGAACTACAGGTTTGTACCACCATGCTCAGCTAATTATTTTATTTTATTTTTGAGTTGGAGTCTCACTCTGTCACCTAGACTGGAATGCAGTAGCATGCTCCCGGCCACCATAGCCTCGACCTTCTGGTTCAGACAATCCTTCCACCTCAGCCTTCCAAGTTGCTGGAACCACAGGCGCATACCACCGCCACCCAGATAATTTTTATTTTATTTTATTGTTGAGAGGTCTCCCTATGTTTCTCAAGCTGGTCTCAAACCTCTGGCCTCAGGCAGTTCTCTCACCTCCACTTTCCAAAGTGCTGATGTTACAGGTGTGAGCCACCACATCTGGCCTCCTTTTTTTTTTTTAGGTTGGTGTCTCACTCTCGCCCAGGCTGGAGTGCCATGGCTCGCTCATGGCCACCCCAGCATCGACCTGCTGGGCTCCGGCGATCCTTCTGCCTCAGCCTTCCAAGTAGCAGGAACTACAGGCACATGCCACTATGCTGGGCTAATTTTTTATTTATTTTTTATTATAAAGACGAGGTCTCACCAGGTTGCCCAGGTTAGTCTCAAACCCGTGGGTTCAGGCAACCCACTCGCCTCAGCCTCCAAAGTGCTGGGATTATAGGCTGAGCCACCAAGCCTGGCCTCTTTTATTTTTTATTTTATTTATTTATTTTTTGAGTTGGAGTCTCACTCAATTGCCCAGACTGGAGTGCAGTGGCTGCTCCTGGCCACCGCAGCCTCGCCTGCTGGGCTTCGGCGATCCTTCCGCCTCAGCCTTCCGAGTAGCCAGAATTACAGGCATGCGCTACCATGCCCGGCTGATTTTGATTTATTGTAGAGATAAGGTCTCGCCAAGTTGCTCAGGCGGGTCTCGAACCCGCGGGCTCAGGCAATCCACTCACCTCAGCCTCCCAAAACACAGGATTACAGGCTGAGCCACCGAGCCCGGCGGCCTCTTTTATTTTTTATAGAGATGAGAGTCTCAGACTCCTGGACTCAAGTGACCCTCCTGACTTGGCCTCCCTAAATGCTGATATTACAGGTGTGAGTCACCGCACCTGGCCTCAAAATTTTTAAATTCTCTTTTTTGGAGGGGAGGGTTGGAGTCTCAATCTGTCACCCAGGCTGGAGTACAGTGGCATATTCATGGCCACTACAGCTTTGACCTACTGGGCTCAGGTGGTCCTTCTGCTTCGGCCTTCCAAGTAGCGGGACCACAGGCATGTGCCACCATGCCTGGCTAACTTTATTTGATTTATTGTAGAGACAAGATCTTGCCAAGTTGCCCCGACTGATCTCAAAGCCCTGGGCTCAGGTTGCCAGTACTCTCACATCTGCCTCCCAAAGTGCTGAAATTACAGGTATGAGCCACCACACCCGGAAAAATTCTGTTAATCAAAAGATACATTTAAGAAAAAGAATAAGCCGGGCTCGGTTGCTCAGCCTGTAATCCCGCGCATTTGGGAGGCTGAGGTGAGTGGATTGCCTGAGCCCGCGGGTTCGTGACCTGACTGGGCAACTTGGGGAGACCTCATCTCTACAATAAACTAAAAATTAGCCAGCGTAGTAGCGCATGCCTGTAGTTCCAGCTACTTGGAAGGCTGAGGCAGAAGGATCGCTGGAGCCCAGCAGGTCGAGGCTGCGGTGGCCGGGAGCGGCCACTGCACTCCAGTCTGGGCGACAGAGTGAGACTCCAACTCAAAAAACAAAAAACAGAAAAGACTGCTGTAATCCCAGCACTTTGGGAGGCAGAGGCAAGAAGATTGCCTGAGCCCAGGGTTCGAGACCAGACTGGGCAACTTGGGGAGACCTCGTCTCTACAGCAAATAAAATTAGCGGGGTGTAGTGGACCATACCTGTAATTCCAGCTACTCGGAAAGCTGAGGCAGAAGGATCACCTGAGCTCAGCAGGTTGCGGCTGCAGTGGCTGGGAGCATGCCACCACATTCCAGCCTGGGTGATAGTGAGATTCCGACTCAAAAAAAAAAAAAAAATTAGAAAGACAGCATTAAATCTTGGTGAGACTATTGAGTAAGGGGAACAAACTTCCATACACTGAGAATGCAAAATCGTACAAACACTTGGGAGACTAGTTTGGCAATGTCTGACAAAGCGAAACATTTCTCTATCTAATCATGGAATAATTCTACTTCTGGGTATATTCGCCCAGTGTTGTAGGCAGAATAATGGTTCTCCAAAGATGCTTGTGTACTAATCTTCAGAACCCATGAATACATTACCTTACATGGAATTGTTTTATAATTTTCCAACTGTTTTCTGGTAGGATGTTAAAAAGATAAACATTAAACAAAATGCACAGGTCTTATCCCTTCAGAGTAGAAGAGGGGGAAAATGCACAGATTTTGCAATTGCATGCACCTGTATACCCACTACTTGAAACAAAAGATACAACATTTTTCAAATTGGGTCACATAGCAAGACCCCACCTCTATGAATAAAATTAGCTGGATGTGGTGGCATGCAACTATAGTCCCAGCTACTTGGGAGGCTGAGTTAGGAGGAGTATTTGAACCCGGGAGTTTGAGGTTACAGAGAGCTTTGAGCCACTGCACTGCAGCCTTGGTGACAAAGCAAGTCTCTGTTGCTTAAAAAGAAAAACGTCAGCTGGGCTCGGTGGCTCAGCCTGTAATCCCGCGCCTTTGGGAGGCTGAGGTGAGTGGATTGCCTGAGCCCACGGGTTCGAGACCCGCCTGGGCAGCGAGACCTCATCTCTACAATAAATCAAAAAATCAGCCGGGCGTGGTAGCGCATGCCTGTAATTCCGGCTACTCGGAAGGCTGAGGCGGAAGGATCGCCGGAGCCCAGCAGGTCGAGGCTGTGGTGGCCGGGAGCAGCTGCTGCACTCCAGTCTGGGCGACAGAGTGAGACTCCAACTCAAAAAAAAAGAAAAACGTCATCTCCTCAGATGTACTCTTATGCCCTTTCTCATCAGTCCCTTCCCTGCCCCATAACCACTGTCAGATTTCTATCACCACAGATTAGTTTGGTCTGTATTTGGATTTCATTTAAATAGAATTCTGTAGTGTATACTTTTTTTTGTTTCAGAGTCTCACTCCATCGCCTAGGCTGGAATGTAGTGGCATGCTCATGGCAACCCCAGCGTCAACCTGCTGGGCTCCGGTGCTCTTTTCGCCTCAGCCTTCCAAGTAGCCGAAATTAGAGGCATGTGCTACCATGCCCAGCTAACTTTTAAAAAAATTATTGTAAATTGGGCTCGGTGGCTCAGCCTATAATCCCGTGCCTTGGGAGGCTGAAGTAGTGGATTGCCTGAACCCGTGGGTTCGAGACCCGCCTGAGCAAATGGTGAGCCCTTATCTCTACAATAAATCAAAAAATTAGCCGGGCGTGGTAGTGCGTGCCTGTAGTTCCAGCTACTTGGAAGGCTGAGGCGGAAGGATCGCCGGAGCCCCAGCAGGTTGAGGCTGCGGTGGCGGGGAGTGGCCACTTCACTCCAGTCTGGGCGACAGAGTGAGACTCCAACTCAAAAAAAAAAAAAAATTTTATTGTAGAGATGAGGTCTCGCCAAGTTGCCCAGGCTGGTCTCTAACCCATGGGCTCAGGCAATCCACTCGCTTCGGCCTCCCAAAGTGCTAGGAGTACAGGCTGAGCCACTGAACCTGGCCCCAAAGTTCACTTTCTAACCAAAGTTTTATTATAAAAATATAGCTACATTGAAGCCAGGTACAGGGGCTCACTCCTATAATACCAACACTTTGAGAGGCCAAGGTGGGAGGATTGCTTGAGTCCAGGAGTTTGAAACCAGCCTGGGCAGCATAACAAGACATCATCTCTAAAAAAAAAGAAAACAAAATATAGCCACGGCAAAAGATTTTTCCAATGAACACTCATATTCCCACTACCTAGATTCAATTATTGATATTTTATATATTTATGTTATCATTTATCTTTTTGATATCTATCCATCAATCCATCTTATATTTTGGTGCATTTCTTTTTCTTTTCTTTTTCCTTTTTTTGAGTCGAAGTCTCACTCGATTGCCCTGGCTGGACTGAGGGGTACCATTACAGCTACCCGCAGCCTCAACCTCCTGGGCTCAGGTGATCCTTCTGCCTCAGACTTCCAGATAGCTGGGACTACAGGCTTGTGCCACCACACTGGCTAATTTTTTATTTATTTATTGTAGAGACAAAGTTTTGCCATGTTGCCCAGACTGGTCTTGAAATCCTGGGCTCAGGCAATTCTCCCTCCTTGGCCTCCCAAAGTGCTGTGATTGCAGGTATAAGCCACCGCGCTTAGACTTTAAGTGCATTTTTAAGTAAATTGTAGGCAAAATACACTACCCCATAAATACTTCAGCATTGATATCACTAATTATAAATCAGTATTATGTACACAAGAATATAAATCTCTTAATTTTAAAAAATTGTAATTGACAAATAATAATTGTATATGCATATAGGACACAAATCTTTTTTTTTTTTTTTTTTTTTGAGTTGAAGTCTCACTCTGTTGCCCAGAATGGAGTGCAGTAGCCGCTACCGGCCACCACAGCCTCGACCTGCTGTGCTCTGGCGATCCTTCCGCCTCAGCCTCCCAAGAAGCCAGAATTACAGATATGCGCTACCACACCCGGCTGATTTTTGATTTATTGTAGAGATGAGGTCTCGCCTGAGCCCGGCTATAGGACACAAATCCTAAGTGTTCTTTCACTGTATTGTGATAATGTGATCTATGGTAGCCAAGTCTCTATTAAGATACATAACTTGCCGGGCTCGGTGGCTCAACCTGTAATCCTGCGTCTTGGGAGGCCGAGGTGAGTGGATTGCCTGAGCCCGCAGGTTCGAGACCCGCCTGGG
>NW_007253211.1:381470-383158 GCF_000164805.1 Carlito syrichta
GAGGCTGTGGTGGCCGGGAGCGGCCACTGCACTCCAGTCTGGGCGGCAGAATGAGACTCCAACTCAAAAATAAATAAATAAATAAAAGATAACTTTACCATCATTCCAGAAAGTTTCCTCATTCTTCTTCCCCACCCTCCCCACCCCATGAAGCAACCATTGTTTTGTTTTGTTTTTTCTCTGCCATAGATTAGTTCTGCCTGTACTAGGACTTCATAAATCAAGTAATACAGTATTTACTCTTTTCTGTCTGGCTTCTTTCACTTAGCATAATGTTTTTGAGATTCATGTATTTTGATATGTGTATCAGTAGTGTGTTCCTTTTCTATGGATTAATAATACTCAATTGTATAACTACACCACAGTTTGTTCTACTGATGGCCAAGTAATGCTACAATGAAAATTTCTTTATTTTTGGCCGGGTACAGTGGCTCATGCCTGTAATCCCAGCACTTTGAGAGGCAGAGCAAGAGCATTGCCTGAGCCCAGGGGACTGAGACCAGCCTGGGCAACTTGGTGAGACCTCATCTCTACAATAAATAAAAAAAACAATTAGCTAGACATGGTAGTGCACGCTAGTAGTTCCAGCTATTTGGAAGGCTGAGGTGGATTGCCTGAGCCCAGCAGGTCAAGGCTGCGGTGGCTGCTTCTGTGCCACTGCACTCCAGTCTGGGTGACAGAGTGAGATACCAACTCAGAAAAAAAAAAAAAGAGAGAATTTCTTTGTTTGAATTGGGGATCCCACTCTGTCGCCCAGGCTGGAGTGCAGCGGCACAAACACAGCTTACTGCAGCCTTTATCTCCTGTGCTCAGGCAATTCTTCCACCTTCTGTCACCATGCTTGGATAATGTTTTTTTTTTTGAGGTGGAGTCTCACTCTGTCACTCAGGCTGGAATGCAGTGGCACGCTCATGGCCACCACAGTCTGGACCTGCTAGGCTCAGGCGATCCTTCTGCTTCAGTCTTCCAAGTGGCTGGAACTACAGGCATGTGCCACCACACATAGCTAATTTTTTGATTTATTGTAGAGATGAGGTCTCACCTAGCTGTCCAGGCTGGAGTGCAGTGACACAATCACAGCTACCACAGCCTTGACCTTCTGGGCTCAGACGATCCTTCTGCTTCAGCCTCCCAAGTAGTTGGAACTACAGGCTTGGGTCACCACTCCCACCTTATTTTTTTATTTTTATTGTAGAGACAAGGTCTCACCAAGTTGCCCAGGCTGGTCTCAAATCCTAGGGTGTAGGCAATCCTTCCACCTCTGCCTCCCGAAGTGCTAAAATTATAGGTGTGAGCCATTGCACCTGGCTTCAGACAAATTTTTTTTTTAAATAGAGGTGAGGTCTCGTTATGTTGCCCAAGCTATTCTTGAACTCCTGGGCTCAAGCAATCCTCTCACCTCAGCCTCCCCAAGTGCAGGGATTACAGATGTGAGCCACTGTGCCCAACTACTGTGAACATTTTTACATGAGCTTTTTGTGGACACATATTTTCAATTCCCTTGGGTAAATGCCTAGAAGTGGAATTGTTGGGTCATAGACTATATATATATATTTATTTATTTATTTTTTTGAGTTGGAGTCTCACTCTGTCACCCAGACTGGAGTGCAGTGGCCGCTCCCTGCCACGCAGCCTCAACCTGCTGGGCTCCGGCAATCCTTCTGCCTCAGCCTTCCAAGTAGCTGGAA
>NW_007253211.1:383231-385278 GCF_000164805.1 Carlito syrichta
CCCAGGCGGGTCTCGAACCCTTGGGCTCAGGCAATCCACTCACCTCAGCCTCCCAAGGCGCGGGATTACAGGCTGAGCCACCGAGACCGGCTCGACTAGATATATTTTTAAAGTTTAGAGAGATTGCCAGCACTTTGGGAGGCCAAGGTAAGAGGATCCCTTAGGGCCAGAAGTTTGACAACAAAGCCAGACTGCATCTCTAAAAAAAAAAAAAAAAAAATTAGCCAGGCATGGTGGCATGTGCCTGTAGCTCCAGCTACTTGCTGTAGGGCAGGAGGATCCTTTGAGTCCAGGAGTGGGAGGCTGCAAGTTGTGACTGTGCCACTGCAGTCCAGCATGGGCGATAGAGTTAAACCCAGTCTCAGAAACTCAGAAAGAGACAGAGAGAGAGAGAGAGAGAGAGAGAGAGAGAGAGAGAGAGAGAGAGATTGTGATTGTCAGTTTTTTTCTTTCTTTTTGAGTTCGAGTCTCACTCTGTTGCCCAGACTGGAGTGCAGTGGCATGCTCACAGTCACTGCAGCCTCCACCTGTTGGACACAGGTGATCCGTCCACCTCAGCCTTCCAAGTAGCGGGGACTACAGGTGTGCACCACCCCATCCAGCTATTTTTTTGATTTATTGTAGAGATGAGGTCTTGCCATGTTGCCCAGTCTGGTCTCAAACCCATGGGTTCAGGCAGTCCTCTCGCCTCGGCCTCCCAAAGCGCTGGGATTACCGGTGTGAACCACCATGCCTGGCTTCTTTTTTATTTCAATACTTTATCTTATTTTTTTGAGTCAGAATTTCACTCTGTTGCCCAGACTGTAGTGCAGTGGCATAATCATGGCTCACTGCAGCCTTGGACTCCTGGGCTTAAGCAATCCTCCTGTTTTGGCCTCCCCAAGTGCTGTGATTACAAGTGTGAGCCACCATGCATGACTTTTTCAATATTTTAAAATTTAACCATTCTAGTGTATTTCGTATGGTTTTAATTTTTATTTCCCTAATGAAGTATCATGTTGAACACTTATTAAGGTGCTCATTGGTCATTCCTTATATCTTTTTTTGTTTAGTGTCTGCCACACTTTTTTTGCCCAATTAAAAAAAAAATGAAGCCGGGCTCAGTGGCTCAGCCTGTAATCCCGTGCCTTTGGGAGGCTGAGGTGAGTGGATTGCCTGAGCCTGCGGGTTCGAGACCCGCCTGGGCAGCGAGACCTCATCTCTACAATAAATCAAAAAATCAGCCGGGCGTGGCAGCGCACGCCTGTAGTTCCAGCTACTTGGAAGGCTGAGGTGGAAGGATCGCCGGAGCCCAGTAGGTCGAGGCTGCGGTGGCCGGGAGCGGCCACTGCACTCCGGTCTGGGTGACAGAGTGAGACTCCAACTCAAAAACAAAACAAAACAAAACAAAACAAAACATTTAATTCTAGGTAATTGTATATTTGCATACAGTTGTAAGAAATAATGAGGAAGAGAGCCTGTGTACCTTTTGTCAGGTTTCTCCCAATAAGTAACATCCTATAAAAAATTGAAATTTTTCAAAACAATGTCATAACCAAGATGCTGATATTGACATAATCAAGATAAAGAATATTTCTATCATTGTGAGGATCCCGCCTGCTGCCCCTTATAGCCACACCTCTTCCCTCCAACCCTTTAAACTTAGCTGCTGGCAACCACTAATTTGTAGTCTATTTCTGTAATTTTGTTATTTCCAAAAATTTTTATAGGCTGGGCAAGGTAGCTCACACTTGTAATCTCAGCACTTTGGGAGGCTGAGGTGGAAGGATTGCTTAAGAGCAGGAGTCCGAGACCAGACTGGACAACGTAGTGAGACCTTGTCTCTACACACACACAAATTAGCTGGGCATGGTGGCACACACTTGTAGTCCCAGCTACTTGGGAGGCTGAGGAGGGGGATCCCTTTAGTCCAGGAGCTGGAGGCTGCAGTAAGCCATTATCGTGTCACTGTACAGAATGTGACAGAATGAGGCCCTGACTCCAAAAACTTTTTTTCTTTTTTTTTTTGAGTTGGAGTCTCACTCAGTCGCCCAGACTGGAGTGCAGT
>NW_007253211.1:385421-386905 GCF_000164805.1 Carlito syrichta
CTGCCCAGGCAGGTCTCGAACCCGTGGGCTCAGGCAATCCACTCACCTCAGCCTCCCAAAGGGACGGGATTACAGGCTGAGTCACCAAGCCCGGCACTTTTTTTCTTTTTAAGTTGAAGTCTCACTCTGTCGCTCAGACTGGAATGCAGTGGTACACTCCCAGCCACCGCAGCCTCGACCTGCTGGGTTCCAGCGATCCTTTCGCCTCAGCCTTCCAAGTAGCTGGAACTACAGGCATGTGCTATCATGCCCGGCTAATTTATTTATTTATTTATTGTAGAGATGAGGTCTCACCAAGTTGCCCAGGTGGGTCTTGAACCCGCAGGCTCAGGCAATCCACTCGCCTCGGCCTCCCAAAGTGCTAGAATTACAGACTGAGCCACAGAGCCCGGCCTCCCACATTTTTTTAATATAAATGGGATCATATAGCATGTAACTTTTTGGAATTGGCTTTTTTTTTTACTCAGCATAATATACTGGAGATTCATTCAGGTCCTTTCATGTCTCAGTCGTTCATTTTTCTTTGTTTTTGAGACAGGGTCATAGCTCACCACAGCCTCAGTCTCCTAAAGTGCTAGGATTACAAGTATGAGCTACCATTTCTGGCCAGGTTGTTTGATTTTATTGTTGAGTGGTATTTTATGGTATGGATGTGCCACAATTGGTTCAACCCATTGTGAATACCCACTGAAGGACATCTGGGTTGTTACCAGTTTTGGCTATCATAAATAAAGCTGATGTAAACATTCATGTGCAGTTTTTAGTGAACATTAATCTAAATTTCTCTGGGATAAATATTCAGAAGTACAATTGCTGGGTTGTACGGTTCTTGCATGTTTAGTTTTTATGATTTTTTTCTTTTTTGAATCGGAGTCTTAACTCTGTCGCCCAGACTGGAGTGCAGTGGCTGCTCCTGGCCACCGCAGCCTCGACCTGCTGGGCTCCGGCGACCCTTCCATCTCAGCCTTCCAAGTAGCTGGAACTATAGGCGTGCTCTACCATGCCCGGCTAATTTTTTGATTTATTGTAGAGATGAGGTTTCGCCAAGTTGCCCAGGTGGGTCTCGAACCCGTGGGCTCAGGCAATCCATTCATCTCAGCCTCCAAAGTGCTGGGATTACAGGCTGAGCCACTGAGCCCGGCTATGATTTTTTTTTTTTAAGATGAGGTCTAGTTCTGTTGCCCAGGCTGGCGTACAGTGGCTATTCACAGGTGTGGTCATCACACAATACAGCCTCAAACTCCTGTGCTCCTCCTGCCTTGCTTGAGTAGCTGGGACGACAGGTGCCTGCCACCGCGCCCAGCTAGGCTTTTAAAGAAACTGCCAGACTCTTTTCCAGAGTGACTGTACCCTATTACATTCTTACCAGTAATTTATGAGTGATCCAGTTTCTTTGTATCTTTGCCAGCATTTAGTGTTTGTCTCTATTTTTTTTTTTTTTGAGCTGGAGTCTCACTCTGTCGCCCAGACTGGAGTGCAGTGGC
>NW_007253211.1:387032-395327 GCF_000164805.1 Carlito syrichta
GGGTCTCGAACCCGCGGGCTCAGGCAATCCACTCATCTCAGCCTCCCAAAGCGCAGGATTACAGGCTGAGCTACCGAACCCAGCTCTATTTTTAATTTTAGTCATTCTGATAGGTGTGTAGTGATACCTCATTATGGTTTGTTTGGTTTTTTTTTTTGAGTTGGAATCTCACTCGTCACCCAGGCTGGAGCGTGGTCGCATGCCCATGGCCACTACAGCCTCGACCTGCTGGGCTTAGGCGATCCTTCCACCTCAGCCTTCCTACCAGCTGGAACTACAGATGCATGCCATCATGCCCAGCTAGTTTTTTGTGATTTATTGTAGAGATGAGGTCTTACCAAATTGCCCAAGTTGGTCTTGAATCCCTGTACTCAGGCAATCTTCTCGCCTCGGCCTCCCAAAGTGCTGCAATTACAGGCTGAGGCACTGTGCCTGGCCCTCTTTATGGTTTTATTTTTCCCTAATGGCTAATGATTCTGAACATTTTTTTATGTGCTTGTTTGTCATTTGTATGTCTTCTATGGTGAAATATTTGTTCATGTCTTTTGCCCATTTTCTTTCTTTCTTTCTTTTTATTTTTTTTGAGTTAGGGTTTCACTCTGTTGCCTAGGCTGGAGTGCAGTGGAACGGTCATGGCTCACAACAGCCTTGACCTCCTGGGCTCAGGTGATCCTCTATCTCAGTCTCCTATAGGTACACACCACCATGCCCGGCTAATTTTTTGATTGATGGTAGACAGAGGTCTTGCTATGTTGTTCAGGTTGGTCTTGAACTCCTGGGCTCAAACAATCTTCCCGCCTCTGCCTCCTAAAGTGCTGGGATTACAGGCGTGAGCCTTCGTGTCTGGCTTTCAGGTTCTTCATCATTATTGCTTGTAGATGTCCAGTTGCCTCAGCACCATTTGTTGAAAAGGCTATCTCTTTTGCCTAGTTTAAAAGTTAAGTTGTCTTTTTATTATCAAGTTTTAAGTAGTTCTTTGTGTGCCCTATATATCCTGGATACTAGTCCTTTGTCAGATACATATTTTGCAAATATTTTCTTCCTACTAATGTCTTGTCTGTCAATTTTCCTAATGATGCTTTTTGTCTAATTTATTTTCTTTTATGGCTATTATTCTTCTTTTCTTTTTTTTTTTTTGAGTTGGAGTCTCACTCTGTCGCCCAGACTGGAGTGCAGTGGCCCCTCCCAGCCACCGCAGCCTCAACCTGCTGGGCTCCGGCGATCCTTCCGCCTCAGCCTTCCGAGTAGCCGGAATTACAGGCACGTGCTACCACGCCCGGCTGATTTTGATTTATTGTAGAGATGAGGTCTCACCAAGTTGCCCATGCGGGAGGCAGAGGTGAGAGGACTGCCTGAGCCCATGGGTTCAATACCAGCTTGGACAACATGTGAGACCTTGTCTCTACAATAAATCAAGAAATCAGCCAGGCATGGTGGTGCATGCCTATAGTTCCAGCTACTTGGAAGGTTGAGGTGGAAGGATCACCTGAGCCCAGCAGTTTGAGGCTGCAGTGGCCATGAACATGCCACTGCACTCCAGCCTGGGTGAAACAGTGAGACTCCAACTAAAAAAAAAAAAAAAAAGTAGCCGGGCTCCGTGGCTCAACCTGTAATCCCCGCGCCTTTGGGAGGCTGAGGTGAGTGGACTGCCTGAGCCCACGGGTTCAAGACCCACCTGGGCAGCGAGACCTCATCTCTACAATAAATCAAAAAATCAGCCGGGCGTGGTAGCGCATGCCTGTAATTCTGGCTACTGGGAAGGCAGAGGCGGAAGGATCGCCGGAGCCCAGCAGGTAGAGGCTGCGGTGGCTGGGAACGGCTACTGCACTGCAGTCTGGGCAACAGAGTAAGACTCCAACTCAAAAAAAAAAAAAGTGTGGGGGAGATTGGCAAGAAAATATGGACAACATTATGTTACAAATAATATGACAAATTTGCTGAATGTTGTGGAGCACACCTGTAGTTCCAGCTACTTGGGAGCCTGAGACAGAAGGACATTCTGAGCCCAGCAAGTCGAGGCTGTGGTGACCGTGAGAATGTTACTGTACTCCAGTGTGGGCAACGGAGACTCCGATTCAAAACAACAACAACAAGATCTGAAAGATTATCTAGAGGCTCAAGAAACTGTAGGTAGTTCTGAATGCCAAGACTACAGGAAATGAGGGCAGGGGTGAGGTTGACAGGACCCCAGTCTCACTCTGTCGTCCAGGCTCGGGTGCAGTGGCTCACTCACAGTCACTGCAGCCTCGACCTGCTGGGCTCAGGTGATTCTTCCACTTCAGTCTTCCAAGTAGCTGGAAGTACAGGCATGCACCACCACACCCAGCTAATTTTTTAAATTTACTGTAGAGACGAGGTCTTGCCAAGTCCCAGGCTGGTCTCAAATCCCTGAGCTCAGGCAATCCTTTCACGTCTGCCTCCCAAGTGCTGGAATTATAGGCATGAACCACCACGCCCGGTTTACTGGAGGTTTTTTTTTTTTTTGAGTTGAAGTCTCACTCCGTCGCCCCGACTGGAGTGCAGTGGCACGCTCCTGGCCACCACAGCCTCGACCTGCTGGGCTCCGGTGATCCTTCGCCTCAGCCTTCCAAGTGGTTGGAACTACAGGTGCGTGTTACCATCCCCGGCTAATTTTTGATTTATTGTACAGACAGGTCTCGCCAAGTTGCCCAGGTGGGTCTCGAGCCCACAGACTCAGGCAATCCACTCACCTCGGCTTCCCAAAGCGCTGGGATTACAGGCTGAGCCATGGAGCCTGGCCTACTGGAGGGTTTTTTTTTTTGAGTTGGAATCTCACTCTGTCGCCCAGACTGGAGTGCAGTGGCCGCTTCCGGCCATCGCAGCCTCACCTGCTGGGCTCCTGCGATCCTTCCACCTCAGCCTTCTGAGTAGCCGGAATTACAGGCATGCGCTACCACACCCGGCTGATTTTTTGATTTATTGTAGAGATGAGGTCTCGCTGCCCAGGCAGGTCTCGAACCCGCGGGCTCAGGCAATCCACTCACCTCAGCCTCCCAAAGGCTCGGGATTACAGGCTGAGCCACCCAGCCCGGCTTACTGGAGGGTTTTAATCAGGGGCTTGACTTGCTCAGATTGCATTTGGAAAGGATTCCAGTGGAAAGGAAATCTGAGAGCGATCCTGTGGGCTCTTGAAACCAAACATGCTCATGAAAAGATGGGAGAAGGAGTTAGAAACCAACAGAAGGCCGGGCACGGTGGCTCAATTCTGTAATCCCAGCACTTTGGGAGGCCACGGCGAGAGGATTGCCTGGGCCCATGGATTCAAGACCAGCCTGGGCAACATGGTGAGACCTTGCCTCTACAATAAAATAAAAAAATTAGCCGGGCGGGATAGCGCGCGCCTGTAGTTCTACTTGAAAGGCTGAGGCAGAAGGATCACCAGAGCCCAGCAGGTCGACGCTGGGGTGGCAGTGAGCGTGCCACTGCACCAACAGAAAAATTCCATCCATCTAGTCATTCAACATTTACTGAGCTCTTATTTTCAACTAAGCCTGTGTTAAGAGGTGGAGGTATGAGCTGGGCTCTGTGGCTCAGCCTGTAATCCCAGCACTTTGGAAGGCCGAGGCGAGAGGACTGCCTGAGCCCACAGGTTCAAGACCAGCCTGGGCAACTTGGCAAGACCTCATCTCTACAATAAATCAAAAATTAGCCGGGCGTGGTAGCACACGCCTATAGTTCCAGCTACTTGGAAGGCTGAGGCGGAAGGATCGCAGGAGCCCAACAGGTGGAGGCTGCGGTGGCCGGGAGGGTGCCACTGCTCTCCAGCCTGGGTGACAAGAGTGAGACTCCAACTGAAAAAAAAAAAAGGGGGTGGAGGTATGAATGTAAATGACAGTCCCTGCCTTCAAGGACTTTACAGTCCAATGTGTTGATTCTTACCTTTACTCTGATGTGTTAACTCTGGGAATGCTATTTGCAATTCTGTTCTCAACCTTAAGGAAGTGAGGGATAGTGGTACCTGCTAGCCCTCGGGCTGCTGGTGTGATTACACTCATACTGCTTTTCTGGGAAGGCTTTGGCAACAGGCAGCAAGTTCCATAAACTAATTCCTACCCTCTTGATCCCCCTTTATCTTAAGGAACTATCTCAGATAGGGACAAGGATTTATATACAGGGATGTTCACTGCTGTGGTTCTAATGAAACAGGATCTGATCTAAGCTTCTAACAGTGGAGAAATGGCAAAATAACTGATGGCACATCTCTATGATGGGCTACAAACAGTAATTAGAAATGAAATAAAAAACTTAATGAAATGGGGTAAAGACCAAAAAAGAAAAAAGAAAAAGAAAAATGTCTACAGAACGTGCTCAAAGATATCTATGACTTTTTTTTTAATTGTAGAGATGAGGTCTCGCTAAATTGCCCAGGTTGGTCTTGAACCCGAGGACTCAGGCAATCTACTTGCCTCAGCCTCCCAAAGTGCTGGGATTACAGGCTGAGCCACGAACTCAGGCTGAGCCTGTGAATTTTTGTTTGTTTGTTTGTTTTTTGAGTTGGAGTCTTACTCTGTCAACCAGACTGGAGTGCAGTGGCTGCTCCCGGCCACCGCAGCCTCGACCTGCTGGGCTCCGGCGATCCTTTTGCCTCAGTCTTCAGAGTAGCCGGAATTACAGGCATGTGCTACCACGCCCGGCTGATTTTTTGATTTATTGTAGAGATGAGGTCTGGCTGCCCAGGCGGGTCTCGAACCCTCGGCCTCAGGCAATCCACTCACCTCAGCCTCCCAAAGGCGCAGGATTACAGGCTGAGCCACCAAGCCCAGCTTATTTTTTTTTTTTTTGAGTTGGAGTCTCACTCTGTCACCCAGACTGGAGTGGAGTGGTCACTCCCGGCCACCGCAGCCTCGACCTTCTGGGCTCCAGCATTCCTTCCGCCTCAGCCTTCCAAGTAGCTGGAACTACTGGCGTGTGCTACCACGCCGGGCTATTTTTTTTTTTTTATTGTAGAGATGAGATCTCGCCTGCCCAGGCGGGTCTCAAACCCAGGGGCTCAGGCAATCCACTCACCTCAGCCTCCCAAAGGCGCGGGATTACAGGCTGAGCCACCGAGCCCGGCTAATTTTTTTTTTTTTTAATTGTAGAGATGAGGTCTTGCCACATTGCCCAGGCAGGTCTCAAACCCGTGGGCTCAGGCAATCCACTCACCTCAGCCTTCCAAAGCATGGGATTACAGGCTGAGCCACCAAAACCGGCCTGTGACTTGTTTTTTTAATGCTCCCCGTATTTTTCAAATTTTAACAATGCACTCGTTCTCTTTCCTTCTTGTTTTTTTTTTTTTTTTGAGTTGGAGTCTCACTCTGTTGCCTGGACTGGAGTGCAGCGGCACGCTCCTGGCCACCGCAGCCTCGACCTGCTGGGCTCCGGCAATCCTTCCTTCTGCTTCAGCCTTCCAAGTAGCTGGAACGACAGGCGTGCGCTAACACGCCCGGCTAATTTTTTTTTTTTGAGTTGGAGTCCCACTCTGTCGCCCAGACTGGAGTGCAGTGGCCGCTCCCAGCTGGGCTCCGGTGATCCTTCTGCCTCAGCCTTCCAAGTAGCTGGAACTAGAGGCGCATGCTACCATGCCTGGCTCATTTTGATTTATTGTAGAGATGAGGTCTTGCCAAGTTGCCCAGGCTGGTCTCGAACCCGCGGGCTCAGGCAGTTCACTCACCTCAGCCTCCCAAAGGCGTGGGATTACAGGTTGAGCCACCGAGCCTGGCTAATTTTTTGATTTATTGTAGAGATGAGGGCTCACCAAGTTGCCCAGGCGGGTCTCGAACCCGCAGCTCAGGCAATCCACTCACCTCAGCCTCCCAAAGGCGCGGGATTACAGGCTGAGCTACCGAGCCCGGCTTCCTTCTTTTATTTTCAAGTCAGAATCTCACTTCGTCACAATCGTGGTTCACCACAGCGTCAACTTCAGACGATTCTTCTGCCTCAGCCTCCTGAGTAGCTGGGTCTAGGTGTAACTGGCTAATTTTTTTTTTTTTTTTTTTGGTAAAGACACGGTCTCACTATGTTGCTCAGGCTGGTCCTGAACTCCTGGCCTCAAGTGATCCTCCTGCCTTGACCAAAGTGAACCACCGCACCCAGCTTATATGTACTATTTCTACAAATAAAACTTTTGATTTTTCCCCCCCTTTTCCTTTAGCTCACAGACATAATTCCCAAGAGTTTGAAAATCCTGTTGCATGGGGATTGACCAAAATTAATGGAAATTTCACACCTTATTTGGTACAGGTTGAGTGAAATGTCAGTAATGTTAGCTGCAATGCACTGAATGCCTGCTATGTGCCCAGGGCCAAGTAGGTTTATTATTCCAACTTTACAGAGGTTAAAAAAAAAAAAAGAGAAAGATATAATTGGGCAGTATGGACATAAAAAAAAAAAAAGATGTAATTAGGATTCCAACCCAGGTGTGCTTAATTTCAAATCCTTCTTATTTATCTATCTATCTAGTTAGCTAGCTATCGAGTCAGAATCTCATTCTGTCGCCCAGGCTGGAGTGCAGTGGCACACTCAGCAGCTACTGCAGTCTCGACCTGCTGGGCTCAGGTGATTCTTCCCCCTCAATCTTCCAAGTAGCTGGAACTACAGGCACGTGCCACCACGCCCAGCTAATTTTTTTATTTTTTATTTTTTTTGAGTTGGAGTCTCACTCCGTCACTCACCCAGACTGGAGTTGCCACTGCAGCCTCGACCTGCTGGGCTCCAGCGATCCTTCCGCCTCAGCCTTCCAAGTAGCTGGAATTACAGGCGCGTGCTACCACGCCCGGCTGATTTTTTATTTATTGTAGAGATGAGGTCTCGCCAAGTTGCCCGGGCGGGTCTCGAACCGCGGGCTCAGGCAACCACCTCAGCCTCCCAAAGGCGTGGGATTACAGGCTGAGCCACCGAGCCGGGCTTATTTTTTATTTTTTAAGATGTGGGGGTACAATTCAGGGCCGGCTAATTTTTTGATTTGCTGTAGAGAGGAGGTCTCTCCAAGTTGCCCAGGCTGGTTTGGAAACCCTGGGTTTAGGCAATTCTCTCGCCTCCACCAAAGTGTGTGCCTCGCCAAATCCTGACCTCTTTTATGCGAAATACAAGCACATTTTAAAAAGTTAAGCAATTCACAGGCAAATCCCAAAAAGGACTTCTGATACGTTTTAGGGCACCAGCATGGTACTACTAGGTTTGTTCCAGACTGCTGAGAACATTCGCAGGTCAACTTCGTGTTTCCTTTCTCCAGCGCGTCTGTTGGAGTCTCCCTCTGTGGCCCAGACTGGAGTGCAGTGGCGGCTCCCGGCCACCGCAGCCTCGACCTGCTGGGCTCCGGCGATCCTTCCGCCTCCGCCTTCCAAGTAGCTGGAACCACAGGCGCGTGCTACCACGCCCGGCTAATTTTTGATTTATTGTAGAGATGAGGGCTCGTCAGGTTGCCCAGGCGGGTCTCGAACCCGCGGGCGCAGGCAATCCACTCACCTCGGCCTCCCAAAATGCTGGGATTACAGGCTGAGCCACCGAGTCCTGCCTGTCTGTGTATCTTTTTTCTGGAGAATCCGTTTGACATACACCATATATACGCCTCGTTTACTGCCAGAAACGATTATGTTTTATGACATTATGTGTGTGTACACACACACTCACTCACACACCTCTTCCTTTCTAGCCCTCTTGTTTACCTTAGGAGGAAGCATTGGCTTTTTGCATCAATAAAAGATTGCATGATATTTGTTCTTTCTAATTAACGACATGCACCCAGCTTATAAGACTTCCAGAGCTTCAGGCTGTCAACGCAATGTGCACGAGGCACCCCCCCCACGCCCCGTTTACGTGCACTTCAAATCTCTGACATCTCCGACTGCTGTAGCGTTGAACTACATCCTATTTCCTCCTCCAGACCTTCCTCACGCTCCCTCCCAGGCCAAAGGACAGGGCCAAGGGGCGGGTGGCATGACCTTGGTGCATCCCCGGCCGAGCGGACGCGGCGTGACCTTGGGCAAGCCCCACTTCCCCTCCACTGAGTAGAGCGGCTAGACGGCGAGGTCTCCGCCCCGGTTGCCAGGCGGTCCTGCGACCGCATCCGGATCTTCCCAGGCTTCCTCCGCGCGCCCCACCAGCCCCACGCCTACGCTACCGGCGTAGCGGCCTCCGGGAGCCGCGCGGCCCGCTCATTGCAGACTCTCGTTTACGCCGCGCCGACTGGGCGGGCGCGATTCCCGAACGCGGCCGGCGCTGCGAGCGCGCGGGCGTCCCGCAGGCCGGCGCGGCCTTACGCCGCTGACGCAGCGCGCCCAAGATGGCGGCGCG
>NW_007253211.1:395515-402822 GCF_000164805.1 Carlito syrichta
CGTGGCCGTCCGGAGCGGGCTCCCCACCCCTCGACTCCCGCCACCCGCACCGCACCCCCACCCGGGCCCGGAGGATGATGAAGCTCAAGTCGAACCAGATCCGCACCTACGACGGCGACGGCTACAAGAAGCGGGCCGCATGTCTGTGTTTCCGCAGCGAGAGCGAGGAGGAGGTGAGGCGCCGGGCTGGGGCGGGCCGGGGTCGCCGGCCGCTCCGGGTGGAGGCGCGGGGGGCGCGGCCGCAGGAGGAAGGTGTGTCCGGGCTGCCCCGCTCGGGCCGAGCGAACTTTCGACGGAATTTCCTGAGGCGAGAAAGAGGGGGAAGGACCAAGGTCGGTGGGGCGGAGGGGAAGGGGGTTTGAGGTTGTCCGCGCGGCCGGGGGCGAGTGCCAGCCGCGGCCGGAGCACAGCGGGGCCCGGCCGGCCGCCTGTCACCGGGCAGTGAAGGCAGCGGTCTGGGGAGAGGGAGAGTGGCTTTCGTTCCAGGCCGCCAGCTTTGATCCTGGAACGGCAGCTCCGCACTTGTCAGCCTGGCACATGTGTGCAGAGGCCGCCGTGCACGAGGCGCAGGCCGGCCTTTGTGGCAGAGAAATAGTCCCCTTCCTTGGCAGGTTTGGGGTTTGCCGAGGGATTATGTGTGTCTCTGAGCCCAAGGGGGGGGATCGTAGGAAGATTTAGGGCGTTGTGCACAGGCCACAGCTGTTTTTTGTTTTTGGGGGGTTTTTTTGGCTGTGCGCTGGGTAGCCCTTACGGTGTAGCCTGAGAAGATAGGACTTTTGATCATTTGATAACCAAAAAATCTTTGTGGGCTGAACAATTTTTATTTTAGTTGGGAAAACCAGAAGCAGTATTTAAAATCCTTGCCCGGCTGTTCCTCCACTGCCCTATGGGAAGATCCGTAGAATCAAATTTGCTAGGAAAATAAAAACGTTTGAGAATCAGTTTCTTTTTGCTAAGGGCACTTAAAAAAAATCTCGGCTTCCCAAAGCCGTTTTTGTGGTGATGCAGGGAATTCAGAGAAGGCACATGTTTTGTAAATCCACAAAGAATAGCTGCTTTGGAAATTCATAAGATGCCTGTGGGAACGCATTTCTCTTGTGTGCATGGTGGCAAAATGGCAGTTAAACTGGAAACAATGAAAGACAGTGAAATTCAATATGTTATATTCCGGCATCCAGCAGTGGGCTATGGTGGCAGGGCTGCAGTACAGTGCATCGTGTTGAAATGAGGGAAAGGAACTTGACCCGTTAGTTATGAAAAGAAGCTGTGATGAAAGAGACAGATGGATTGCCAGGAGTTGCTGTCCAGAGATATTTAGGAGGAAGTGGGAATTTAAATTACTGCCTGAAGAAAATAAGTTAGTGAAGCACTGATTGTTGAGGGATCGCATGTGTGCTCCCTTTCAGCAAAACAGAAGGAAAGGAGATTTGGAAATGTGTGTTTTGTGTCCCAGCTTATATTATAAAAGTCCTCCAAACAGATGCATTGTAATAGGGATATTAAGCAAGGCCATGTTGTAAATTATGTACTGTTTTGGAATACATACTTGAGTAAATTATTGGTGGTAGTTGATGGTAGTTACTGCTTTGTTCTCTTCATTATCATACCATATTATGGGAAATCAGATGGGATCACAGACTGTTAACTGGAGGGAAAGCTAATTAGCATAATAATATATCTTATTCCACTGCTGTGGTTAAGTCTGGAAACACCTTGATTGTAAGTAGAAAGGTGTGTATGCAAGACTGTGTATTTTAAAAAAATTACTAGAAGCGGGGCTCGGTGGCTCAGCCTGTAATTCCAGCACTTTGGGAGGCTGAGGTGAGTGGATTGCCTGAGCCCGCCGGTTTGAGACCCGCCTGGGCAACTTGGCAAGACCTCATCTCTACAATAAATAATAAAAAAATTAGCTGGGCGTGGTAGCGCGCACCTGTAATTCTAGCTACCTGGAAGGCTGAGGCGGAAGATTCAGCAAGTGGAGGCTGTGGTGGCCTGGAGTGGCCACTGTACTCCAGTCTGGGCGACAGAGTGAGACTCCAACTCAAAAAAAAAACAAAACTAGAAATTGAAGACGTGTTGAGTAATTTTGAATAAACTGGAAAACCTTTATAGATCATTAGCAAACTAATGAAGATTTGATTTTCCAGTTTCTGTTAAGTTTTATGATGTACTGACATTAGATTAGCAGAATTAATGTTGCATGCTTACTTGTGTGTTTAGGCTATTGCATTGTCTCTTGTAAGTCAAACCATTCGTAGGACTTGCGTTTTTAGAAGCTTAAATTTTTATTTATTTATTTATTTATTTATTTATAAAGCAGCCTTGCCTGCTGGGCTTCAGTGATCCTTCCGCCTCAGCCTTCCGAGTAGCTGGAATTACAGGTGCACGCTACCACGCCCGGCTCATTTTGATTTATTGTAGAGATGAGGTCTCGCTGCCCAGGCGGGTCTCGAACCCGCGGGCTCAGGCAATTCACTCACCTCAGCCTCCCAAAGGCACGGGATTACAGGCTGAGCCACCGAGCCCGGTTTAAAAGAAGCTTCTTTAATGGATTAAAACATTTGACTGACTGTGGCCTTTCCTTTATTGAATTTCTTTTGAACATTGGTTAATAAGCAGAATAATCATGCAAATCTTTAATTACAGATTCAGTGGGTGTTACAGCTAAAGCCTGGGAAGAACAAGAAAATTAATGAAATGGGCCCATTTTAGACTCGTTCAGTTCAATTAAACAAGAATGTATTAAAGAGCCTACTATGGGTGCAGCACTCTGTCATGTGGGATTCAAAGATTAGTATCTCTCCCTGCCCAACAAGTTGAGTAGTTTTAGATGAGATCCCTTAATTGGGAGAGATTTTTGGATCACAGAATAATCTCTAGGGTGCTGTTCAGCCCTCAGATTATATAATTGTGTTGGAAGGGAAGTAATTTGTTCGTTCCAGGAGAACTTTTATGTTCTCAATAGATGTGCCAAAGACTGGAAGTATTAGCTGCCACACATTGTTGGGATGTAAAATTCAAACCTAATAGAACATTCAACCCAATTTTATTATTTAATGGGCACTAATGGCTTCAGTCAAGACAGACTACTAGTTTACAGAATATTTTTTACCATAAAATACAGTAGTAATGTGTAGAACCCTTTACTTATAAATTTAATTGACCAAAGTCAAGAAGTGTCCATGCTGGGCTCGGTGCTCAGCCTGTAATCCTGTGCCCTGGGAGGCTGAGGTGAGTGGATTGCCTGAGCCCGTGGGTTCAAGACCCGCCTGGGCAACTTGGTGAGACCTCATCTCTACAATAAATAAAAAAATTATTCGGGTGTGGTAGCGCGCGCCTGTAGTTCGGGCTACTTGGAAGGGTGAGGCGGAAGGATTGCCGGAGCCCAGCAGGTCGAGGCTGTGATGGCCGGGAGTGGCCACTGTACTCCAGTCTGTGCGACAGAGTGAGGCTCCAACTCAAAAAAAAATAAATAATAAATTTTTAAAGACTTTTTGTCTCTTGTAATATACTTAAGCTTAAAACACACATTGTACTGCTCTTGACAAAATATTTTCTGTTTTTTCTCTCATCAAAAATCACAGAAATCATTGGTTATCTTACTGTATTATTACAATTTTTTTTTTTTTTTGAGTTGGAATCTCACTCTGTTGCCCAGACTGGAGTGCAGTGGCTGCTCCTGGCCACCGCAGCCTCGACCTGTTGGAAGGATCGACCTGTTGGGCTCCGGCGATCCTTCCACCTCAGCCTTCCGAGTAGCCGGAATTACAGGTGTGCGCTACCACGCCCGGCTAATTTTTTGATCCATTGTAGAAATGAGGTCTCGCCTGCCCAGGCGGGTTCCGAAATTATTACTATTTTTTAGACATGATGTCTCGATATGTTATCTGGGCTAGTCTTCAACTCCTGAACTCAAGGAATCCTCCCACCTCAGCCTCCTCAGTAGCTAGACCGACAGGTGTGTGCCACCACACCTGACTAATATTTTCTGGTTTTTTTTTTTTTTGCTTTTTAAACTTTTTGTTTAAAAAACAAGGATGCAAACACATACATTAACCTAGGCCTACACAGCATCAGGATTATCAGTATCACTATCTTCTACCTCCATGTCGGTTTAAGGCGAATAACACTGACATCTCCTATGATAACAATTCCTTCTTCTGGAATACCTCCTGAAGGACCTGCCTGAGGCTATTTTACAACTAACTTTTTTTTGAGTTGGAGTCTCACTCTGTTGTCCATGATGGAATGCAGTGGTCATGGCTATTGCAGCCTTGACCTGCCAGGGTGAGGCGATCCTTCCACCTCAGCCTTCCAGGTGGCTGAGATTACAGGCATGCGCCACCTTGCCTGGCTAATTTTTTGATTTATTATAGAGACGAGGTCTCGCCATGCTGCCCAGGCTGGTCTCAACCTCCTGGGCTCAGGCAGTTGTCTTTCATTGGCTTCCCAAGTGCTGGGATTACAGGTGTGAGCCACTGCATCTGGCCTTCTTTTTCTTTGAGGCACAGAATCTTGCTGTGTTGCTCAGGCTGGAGTTCTGTGGCATGATCATAACTCACTGCAGTCTCTAATTCCTGGTCTCAAGCCTTCCTCCTGCCTTAGCTTCCCGAGTAACTGGGATCATACTTGTATGCCACTATGCCCACCTAATTTTTTGTTTGTAGAGTTGGGGTCTTGCTATATTGCCCATGCTGGCCTTGAACTCCTGACCTCCTGCCTTGGCCTACCAAAGTGCTGGATTACAGGCATGAGCCACTGTGCCTGGCCCAACTTTTTTTTTTTTTTTTAAATAAGTAGGAGCCCTGCCCAGGGCTCATGCATGTATTCTTGGCTATTTGGGAGGCTGAGATGGTAGGATTGCTGAGACTAGGAGTTTGAAACCAGCTTGGACAACATAGCGAGACCCTGTGTCTACAAAAAAAAAAAGAGAGAGAAAGTAGGAGGATATTCTAAAGTAACAATAAAAAATACAGTATAGTAAATATATATAAGCTGGTAGCTTAGTTGTTTATTATCAAGTATTATGTAGCATACATAATTGTATGTGCTATACTTTTAGTGACTAACAGCACAGTATATTTGCTTGTGTACTCATCACAAACAACTGAGTAGTGCATTGCACTACTAAGTTGCCATGGTTACAGTGCGATAGGAATTTTTCAGCTTCATTATAGTTTTTTTTTTGGTATGTTTCATTGTTTTGTTTTGTTTGAGTTTGAGTCTCTGTTGCCTAGGCTGGAGTGCAGTGGCACGCTCATGGCCACTGCAGCCTCAGCCTACTGGACTCAGGCAATTCTTCTGCTTCAGCCTTCCATGTAACTGGAATTATAGGAGGCGCTACCACACCCAGCTTATATTTTTTGATTTATTGTAGAGACAGGATTTCACCAAGTTGCCCAGGCTGGTTTCAAACCCCTGAGCTCAGGCAATCCTCTCACCTCAACCTCCCAAAGTGCTGGGATTACAGGCTTGAGCCACCGCGCCTAGCCATTATGATCTTAATGAGACTGCGGTTGACCAAAATGTTGTTTAGTGGCGCATGACTGTATTAGAAGATAGTAAACCACGAGTCAAACCTTCTAGCATTCTGTTTTTTCAGCCCTGAAAACTTTTATTTATAGACTAGCAGTAACAGTGGCTGAAATTCTGATCTAGGTTAGGATGTGTGAACATAGCAAGTTTATTGAGTACTCAGTGCCAGGTTCTGTGATATAGTTACTCAGGAGATAGACATGCAGGGAACTTAGAGGTTAATGGGAGAAATGGAAGAAAAGATCCAACAACATGATGAAAATAAGTTTTCTTTCCTCTAAACCTCTGGCTACTTTTCTTGTTTATAAAAAAAAAAAAAATTAAGCCGGACTTGGTGGCTCAGCCTGTAATCCTGCGCCTTTGGGAGGCTGAGGTGAGTGGATTGCCTGAGCCCACGGGTTCGAGACCCACCTGGGCAGCAAGACCTCATTGCTACAATAAATCAAAAAATCAACCAGGCATGGTAGCATGGTAGCGCCTCAGCCTTCTGAGTAGCCGGAATTACAGGCATGGGCTACCATGCTCGGCTGATTTTTTGATTTATTGTAGAGATGAGGTCTCGCTGCCCAGAGCAGGTCTCGAACCCGCGGGCTCAGGCAATCCACTCACCGCAGCCTCCCAAAGGCGCAGGCTGAGCCACCGAGCCCGGCTTCTTTCTTTTTTAAAAAAATTTTTAATTTTAAAGATGTGGGGTACAATTCAGGGTTAGGTATATAAATGTTCATTATGCAGCTACCTTTGCTGATGAGGTGTGCCCTCTAGTTGTATTTATTTCTAATCTGTTTATGTTCATGGTACTTTCTATTGCAATTATGCAATTCAGTTAGCAAATTAACAAATTTCACTGGCATAGACCAGTGAAATTTGAGTTAAAAAAAAATTGTTTTGTGAGAAGTATTTCAAATGCTTTGGAAAGACTCCATAAATGCAAACCACTAAAAGAAATTACTGCCCAATTGTATGGACAAGCAAACTGGAAAAGATTGTGGAGGGAGTCATGGGAGTCTGGAAGGACTCTGCATATAGACAACTTAATGAATATTTTCAGGTTTTGTTCTTATTTTTAGAAACTAGAACTGGAAAACATAGGTCATTCATTATGGGTGTGATAGACGCATACTCAAAACAAGATTTTGACCCTACAAAGATTAGCAAATTAGTATACACTTATATTTTTAATCTGCCATATTCTCCAATTGATTTTTTTTTTTGAGTAAGTGTCTCACTCTGTCTCCTAGGCTGGAGTGCAGTGACATGCTCACAGCCAGCGCCGCCTCGACCTGCTGGTCTCAGGCGATCTTTCCAAGAGCTGGAACTACAGGTGCATGATACCACACTTGGCTAATTTTTTTATTTATTGTAGAGATGAGGTCTCACCAAGTTGTCCAGGCTGTTCTCGGACTCATGCACTCAGGCAATCCCCTTACCTTGGCCTCCCAAAGTGCTGGGATTATAGGCTTGAGCCACCACGCCCGGCCCGAAACTTCCTTCCTTTTTTTTTTTTGAGTTGGAGTCTCACTCTGTCACCCAGACTGGAGTGCAGTGACCACTCCTGGCCGCCTCAGCCTCAACCCGCTGGACTCCGGCGTTCCTTTCGCCTCAGGCTTCCAAGTAGCTGGAACCACAGGTGCGCGCTACCATGCCCGGCCCGAAACTTCCTTCCTTTTTTTTTTTTGAGTTGGAGTCTTACTCTGTCACCCAGACTGGAATGAAGTGGCCGCTCCCGGCCACCGCAGTCTCGACCTGCTGGGCTCCGGCAATCCTTCCGCCTC
>NW_007253211.1:403204-420874 GCF_000164805.1 Carlito syrichta
GCTACCACGCCCGGCTGATTTTTTATTTATTGTAGAGATGAGGTCTCCCCAAGTTGCCCAGGCGGGTCACGAACCCGCGGGCTCAGGCAATCCACTCACCTCAGCCTCCCAAAGGCGTGGAATTACAGGCTGAGCCACCGAGCCCGGCTTAAATTTATTTTTGAATAAATTTTTATTATCCTGAATTGGGTAATATGACATTAATCTTTGCCATATTATTCAACTTTGGCACTCCTAAAATACTTCCAGTGAGATTTTTCCCTCTTCCTCTATTCTTTCCTTTTTAGAGGTTCTGTGATGAAAAGTAAGAGGCATTAGGGGTGAGCTTGTTTGTACCCATAGAAAGGCCAGTGATACAGAATGTGCACCACAGGACACCACAGAGTCCAGGAAAGTTGAAGCTGCTCCTAAAAGGTCTGTTTTTACCCTGAGAGAAAAATGACTGCTGATAGGATTGTGTCAGTTTGATTTCCCTCTGCGTTAAAACTTTTTATAAAGAAAGGGTGAGATTGTCCATAGGGTGTTAGGTTTGTTTATTGAACTTTCCATTGGAAGCCTTGCATCTCTTGGCAAGGGGGAGCAGCTTCTCGTATTCTCAGATCCTTGAGCTCACCAGGTTAGATGGGTAGATTCCCAGTGGGCAGAGACTCCAGTGGTCCTTGTGTTTGTCTGCAAAATGCCCAGGGAAGCGAGGGAAGGATGTCACTGCAGACTATACCTTCCAACAGGCTCTAGAGAGGGGAGTAAGGCACAGGTGGCATTGCCCAGAGGCGAGAACCATAGGAAGGACTTCTGGTATATCCCAAGCTTGTTGAGAAGTCCTTTTATAGCTTATCTTGGTCATCATCCAGAATTACGTTGTTCTAACATCTTGATGGTTGCATTAATCCTGTTATCTCAGTAGACATTTCTGTTCCTCATTTCTCAAAATCTTTCCTGGAGGCTTCCCCTCTCCGCACATGCCCTTCAGTTAGTCATTTCTCCGATCACATTCTTCCTACCTCTTTCCTAAGGTGTGAATTCTGGTCTGAATGTACACTGCCATCTCCATTCTTTTTCATTACTCCTTGCCCTAATCCTACTTCTTTGCTTTTGGGTGATTCTCATTTCTTAATAAAAATAGTGTTGCATATCTACTGTGTGGGAGGCAATCTTTCTATATCTTTCTTCATAGCCTAGTACAAAAAGGAAGGGCCCTTGTTCAGGAATACATTTGTTTATTCATGCTTTCTTTTTTTTTTTTTTTGAGTTTGAGTCTCACTCTGTCGCCCAGACTGGAGTGCAGTGGCCGCTCCCGACCACCGCAGCCTCGACCTGCTGGGCTTCAGCAATCCTTCCACCTCAGCCTTCCAAATAGCTGGAACTACAGGCGCACACTACCACACCCAGCTCATTTTGATTTATTGTAGAGATGAGGTCTCGCCAAGTTGCCCAGGTGGGTCTCGAACCCGTGGGCTCAGGCAATCCACTCACCTCAGCCTCCCAAAGGTGCGGGATTACAGGCTGAGTCACCAAGCCCGGCTGTTTATTCATGCTTTCAGCATACTTTTTTTTTTTGAGTTGGAATCTCACTCTGTTGCCCAGGCTGGAGTGCAGTGGCATACTCCCAGCCACAGCAGCCTTGACCTGCTGGGCTCAGGCAGTCCTTCTGCCTCAGCCTTCTAAGTAGCCGGAAGTACAAGCATGTGCTACCACGCCTAGCTAATTTTTTGATGTATTGTAGAGATGAGGTCTTGCTAAGTTGGCCAGGCTGGTCTTGAACCCGTGGGCTTAGGCAATCCTCTCACCTAAGCCTCCCAAAGTGCTGTGATTACCGACTGAGCCACGGAGCCCAGCCTGCTAAAACCACTCTTAAAGATGACCTACTGGTTACCAAATCCAGTGGCCGATTTTCAATCTTTATCTTACTTGATGGTGAGTTTCTTCTTGAAACACTTACTTCACTGTGCTTTTAGGGCATCTTTCTCGCCCTTGCCTTGCTTTCTGGTTGCTCCTTCTTAGAGTTATTGTAGATTCCTCTTCATTTTCCTGAACTCTTTTTATGGTAGTGCATGAAGGCACAATATTTGAACATCTTCTTATCCCCACAGCATGTAGTAGATGGTCTCATCTTTAAATACTACTTTAGGCCGGGCTCAGTGGTTCAGTCTTTAATCCCAGCACTCTGGGAGACGGTGGTAAGAGGATTGCCTGAACCCGCGGGTGCGAGACCAACCTGGACAACTTGGCAAGACCTCATCTCTATAATAAATCAAAAATTAGCTGGATGTGTTACTGTGCGCCTATAGTTCTGGTTTCTTGGAAGGCTGAGGTGGAAGGATTGCTGGAGCCCAGCAGGTCAGCGCTGGGGTGAACGTGACCGTGCCACTGCACTCCAGCCTGGGTGGCAGAGTGAGACTCCAACTAATAAATAAATAAATAAATAAATAAATACTATCTTTACTGATTGCTTTCAAATGTCTATTTTTAGCCTTGACTTCTACCCGAAATCAAGACTTGACTATCTAGCAGTTTGTACTATATTTCCATTTGGATATCTATAGGCATCTCAGAACTTCAAATGACCAAACTGAATTCTTGATTCCATCCACCAAAGAACAAACAAGCAACAACAACCTGCTTCTCCTACAGTCTTCCCTCTTTGAGTAAAAGAAATCTCTGTACTACCAGTTTCTCAGGTTGGAAACCTTGGAGCTATCCTTGACTTTTCCCTTTCTTGTATCCACATCTAATCTGGCAGAAATCCCGAATTCAGCCATATCTCTTCAACCTTCACTGTGCTGTTTTAGCCTACTCACTGTTGCCTCTTGGCTGGACTCTTGCCATGTCTTCCTAACCTCACTCCCTGCTTCTCCCTCATTTCTCTTGTCTTCTCTACCACGAATGCTGGAGTGATTCGTCTAACACAAGTCATATCGTGTCACTCCTCTGCTCCAGTGATGTTCTGTCTCACAGTAAATCTAAAGTAGATTTAGATTAGTAGTAGTAGCTGTAGTCTCAGCTTAACTGTGACCTGTGAGGCCCTGGATGATCAGGCTCCCTGCCATGGCTCTGACATCATCTCTTACCACTCTCCCTCTTACTCATTCCTCTTCCAGCCACACTGGCCTCTATGCTGTCCTCCTCCCATATTTTCTGCGTGGCTCACTCCCTCTCTTGACGTCTTTGCTTGTCACCTTCTCAGGCATGTGTTTAATGATTACCCTGTATGAAATAACACTAGTCCGTTGTCACTGTGTGTCTCTGATGCTTGTTTTTTTCTTGGCAGCACATACTGTATTCATTTATTTGTTGCCTGTTTCTTCCCACTGGACTGCAAGCTAGTCCACGAGGATGGGGATTTTTGTCTGTTTTTATCTATTTTATTTACTTCTGTATCTTTAGTGCTTATATTGTAGAGATGCTCAGTATTATTTGTTGAATGTGTAAATGAATGAATAAACTCCTGTAATCCCTACTTTCAAAAAGCTTACAGTCTATGAACTGGTTGTGGTGGTGCACACCTTACAGTCCCAGCTCCTCAGGAGGCTGAGGTGGGAGGATTGCTTCAGTCCAGGAATTTGAATCTAGCCTGGGCAATATAGTGAGACCCTGTTTCCTTAGAAAAAGAAAAAAAAAAACGTACACTCTAGTGTAGAAAATTATAGCCAAAAAAACAAACTGAATGCTAGTGTCTACCCATAATGCTTTGATAAATATATTTCAGAGAAGTCTTTCAGTTTATTTCCTGTTTTCAGTGTCTTGGTAACAGTGTGTCTGATAATTTTGAGTATTAGCCACTGGGAATGTCTGTGCATTTGGTTGTAAATCTTTTAAAAATCTTACTGGGCAGTCCTGTGATGGGATACTTTGGATTTCTTTCAGACATTGAACTTGAGAATCTGTGCAGTCTTCAGTATTTGTGATGGGTAATCCCCGACCCTCGTGGTACAGTACCTGAGGGCAAAGAATTTTAATTTTGGTGATAACCTGGAACCTTTTATTTATATGCTCATAAATAAATATAAAAACAAATTACTGTCAAGTGGTACTTATTGTTTTAATGACTTGTTGATAGTGGTTCATAGCCAACAATGTATGTCAAATCTGGATTCTAAAGTTAGTTAATATTAGGAGATAGAGGTTGATGGGATAATCATAAAATTTTCCATTATCATTTTATTCTCTCTGTTTTTTTTTTTTAGTCAGGGTCTCACTCTGCTGCCCAGGCTGGAGTGCAGTGGCATGCTCACAGCCACCGCAGCCTTGACATGCTTGTCTTAGGTGATCCTTCTGCCTCAGCCTTCCAAGTAGCTGGAATCACAGGTGTGTGCCACCATACCTGACTGATTTTTTTTTTTTGAGTTGGAGTCTCACTCAGTCGCCCAGACTGGAGTGCAGTGGCCGCTCCCGGCCACCGCAGCCTCGACCTGCTGGGCTCCGGTGATCCTTCCGCCTCAGCCTTCCAAGTAGCTGGAACTACAGGCGTGTGCTACCACGCCCAGCTAATTTTTTGATTTATTGTAGAGATGAGGTCTCGCCAAGTTGCCCAGGTGGGTCTCGAACCTGCGGGCTCAGGCAGTTCGCTCACCTCGGCCTCCCAAAGCACGGGATTACAGGCTGAGCCACCGAGCCCTGCTTGATTTTTTAATGTATTGTAGAGATGAGGTCTCACCATGTTGCTCAGACTGGTCTTGAACCCCTGAGCTCAGGTAATCTTCTCACTTAGGCCTACCAAAGTGGTAAGATTACAGGCATGAGGCACTGCTCCCAGCTTTGGCAAATTTTGATGGGGTCATCTCTGAATGACAAGGCAGAAGAAAGAGCAGTTGCAGAGGTTCCAAGATGGAGGTGAGCTTGGCATGGAGGGGAAACAGGAAGCAGGCCAGTGTGACTGGAGGAGGCCAGAGCCAGAGAGAGTAGTGAGAGATGTTGAAGGAGATGGAAGGAACCAGATCGTGTGGGGTCTTATTACCCCTCCAGTTTCTCCTATACTCTTTTCTGTGTCTGTCACTTAAAGTAAACAAACAGACGGGCCAACAACATCACATGAAACCATTTTATTTTTTGAGTTGGAGTCTAACTCTGTCACCCAGGCTAGACTTCTGCCTCAGCCTCCCAAGTAGCTGGGACTACAGCTACACATCCCCACATCCACCTAATTTTTTGATATTTTATTTTATTTTTTATTTTTTATTTGGAGTCTCACTCTGTTGCCCAGACTGGAGTGCAGTGGCCGCTCCCGGCCACTGCAGCCTCGACCTGCTGGGCTCCGGCGATCCTTCTGCCTCAGCCTTCTGAGTAGCCGGAATTACAGGCGTGCGCTACCACGCCTGGCTAATTTTTTATTTATTTATTGTAGTGATGAGGTCTCGCCTGCCCAGGCGGGTCTTGAACCCGTGGGCTCAGGCAATCCACTCTCCTCAGCCTCCCAAAGGCGCAGGATTACAGGCTGAGCCACCGAGCCTGGCTGTTTTTTTTGTATTTTATAGAGATGAGGTCTTGCCATATTGCCCAGGCTGGTCTTAAACTCCTGGGCTCAGGCAGTCCTTTGAGCTCAGACAGTTCTCTCGCCTCGGGCTTCCCAAGTGCTGGGATTACATGCGTGAGCCACTGTGCCTGGCCGAAATAACTTTTCTTTTTTTTTTTTTTTAGTTGGGTCTCACTCTGTTGACCAGGCTGGAGTGCAGTATCATGATCATGACTCACTGCAGGTGCTCCTTTTACCTCAGCATCCCAAGTAGATGGACTGTAGGTGTGCACCACCACATCGGGCTAATTTTTTGTTTTTTTTGTGGAGATGAGGTTTTGCTATGTTGCCCAGGCTGGTCTTGAACTCCTGGCCTCAAGTAATTTTCCTTCCTCAACCTCCCAAAGTGCTGGGATTACAGGCATGAGCCACCATACCCAACTGATAAAGGACTCAGTTAGTTAGTTAGTTAGAGTCTCACTCTGTCACCCAGACTGGAGTGCAGCCTCCATCTGCTGGGCTCCGGCGATCCTTCCGCCTCAGCCTTCCAAGTAGCTGGAATTACAGGTGCCCGCTACCATGCCCGGCTAATTTTTTGATTTATTGTAGAGATGAGGTCTCGCCAAGTTGCCCAGGCGGGTCTCAAACCCGCGGGCTCAGGCAATCCACTCACCTCAGCCTCCCAAAGGCGGGGGATTACAGGCTGAGCCACCGAGCCCGGCTTATTTATTTATTTATTTATTTAAGTTGGAGTCTCACTCTGTCGCCCAGACTGGAGGGCATTGACTGCTCCCAGCCACTGCAACCTCGACCTGCTGGGCTCCGGCGATCCTTCCACCTCAGCCTTCCACGTAGCTGGAATTACAGGTGCGCGCAACCACTCCTAGCTAATTTTTGATTTATTGTAGTGATGATGTTTCGCCAAGTTGCCCAGGCAGGTCTCGAACCCGCGGGCTCAGGCAATCCACTCACCTCAGCCTCCGAAAGGCGCGGGATTACAGACTGAGCCACTGAGCCCGGCTTGTGATTGATTGATTTTGACTTGGACTCGCTCTGTCATCCAGACTGGAATGCAGTGCCACACTGCTCACAGCCAGTGAAGCCTCGACCTGCTGGGCTCAGATCTTTCCACCTCAGCCTTCCAAGTAGCGGGAACTACAGACGTGCACCACCACACCTGGCTAATTTTTCTTGATTTATTTTAGAGACAAGATCTCACCAAGTTGTCCAGTCTAGTCTCAAATTCCTGGGCTCAGACAGTCTTCTTGCCTCAGCCTCCCAAAGTGCTGGGATTATAGGCATGAGCCACCACACCCAGTACATTTAATCAAGTGGACTGTTTCTACAAGTCTGGTAGTGTATCTGAGGCAGAGTAAGGTTATGTCTTTCCACGTACTTTATCCAAATATACTTCAAAAAAACTCTTAGATGGTTTGGGACATTTTCTAACTCTATTTCAAAATGGGAAATTAACAACTTGAGTGTCATAAAGCATTGCCTTATGTTGGTGTGTTTTGTAAGCACTTCCAAAAAGAGATAAAGAGAATGAGTTTCCTTAATGTATCAGAGAACATATAAAAAATTATTATGAAAAGAATAAAAATGTAAATATAAAGCAAGTAGAAACAAACTTTTTTTGGGGGGAGTTGGAGTCTCACTCTGTTGCCCAGGCTGGAGTGCATTGGCACACTCACGGCCACCACAGCCTTGACCTGCTGGGCTCAGGCGATCCTTCTGCCTCAGCCTTTCAAGTAGTTGGAACTATAGGCATGCACCATCACTCCTGGCTAGTTTTTCTTGATTTAGTATAGAGATGAGGTCTTGACAAGTCGCCCAGGCTATTCTTGAACCCATGGCTCACGCAGTCCTCTCATCTTGGCTTCCCAAAGTGCTGGGATTATAGGTGTGAGCCACTGTGCCCAGCCTTTTTTTTGAGTTGAAATTCAGTCACACCCAGGTTGGAGTGCAGTGGCATGCTCATGGCCACCACAGCCTCGACTTCCTGGGCTCAGGGGATCCTTCCACCTCAGCTTTCCAAGTAACTGGAACTACAGTTGCGTGTCACAGTGCCCAGCTAATTTTTGATTTATTGTAGAGACAAGGTCTCACCATGTAGCCCAGGTCTCAAACCTGTGGGCTCAGACAGTCCTTTTGCCTCCGCCTCCCAAAGTGCTGGGATTGTAGGCGTGAGCCACCACAGCCGGCAGAAACAAGCTTCTATGAAGAGAAAACAAGAGTATTATAAACATTTAAAAGAAATGATTTCATAAATAGACTTTCTTTGTATACATTTGGTTGATCACTCTCTCTCTTTTTTTTTTAAGTAATACAGTAACTAGCTCCTTCTAAAGAACTGCCTTTTCTCTGGGGTGATTATTTATACATTTCTTTCCCTTTTTTGGGTTGGAGTTTTATCTCCTAGGCTGGAGTGCAGTGGCATGATCACTGCTTACCACAGTCTCAACCTCCTGGGTTCAGGCAATCCTCCTGTCTCAGCCTCTGGAGTAGCTGGGATACAGGCATGTGACACCATACTCTGCTAATTTTTAAATTTTTTTTGTAAAGGGAAGTTCTTGCTATGTTGCCCAGGTTGGTCTCAAACTCCTGAGCTCAAGTATCTTCCCGCCTCAGCCTCCCAAAGTGCTGGGATTACAAACATAAGCCACCATGTATGACCTATGTAAAACATTTCTGTGTTTTATAAGAGCAGCTTAGCAGTGATGAGCAGAAGTGGATATAAACTTAGATATACAGTGTTTATACTTTTATTAAGAGGAGGAAAATAAAACAGCTAAAAAATAAGTAAATGTTAAGAAAAATAT
This sequence comes from Carlito syrichta, assembly GCF_000164805.1. Taxonomy (NCBI): domain Eukaryota; kingdom Metazoa; phylum Chordata; class Mammalia; order Primates; family Tarsiidae; genus Carlito; species Carlito syrichta. Next base: position 411,476 of record NW_007253211.1, read on the forward strand.
AAAGTGGAGGAAGCTGGTCAACACAGTGAAATTGTACAAAAAACAAATAAGATGAAAGAGTGATTTTTCTTTGTATATTTTGGAATTTCTATAAAATATTCATTAAGAGATACTATATGCATTTATAAAACATTCTTCAAGATGTGTAACTTGAACTTACATGTTTTATTTATTTATTTATATGTTTTTTGAGTTGGAGTCTCACTCTGTCGCCCAGACTGGAGTGCAGTGGCCGCTCCCAGCTGCCGCAGCCTCGACCTGCTGGGCTCCGGCGATCCTTCCACCTCAGCCTTCCGAGTAGCCAGAATTACAGGCACGTGCTACTATGCCCGGTTGATTTTTTGATTTATTGTAGAGATGAGGTCTCGCTGCCCAGGTGGGTCTCGAACCCGCAGGCTCAGGCAATCCACTCACCTCAGCCTCCCAAAGGCACGGGATTACAGGCTGAGCCACCGAGCCCGGCTCTACATGTTTTAAATATGTGGTCATTGTGATTATACTTGGAAATTTGTTTATGTAATATTTTCATTTTCTTTCTCTTTATGGAAATGTTTTGGTTGCTAGAAGTATTTTCAGCCATCATTAATTAGTTTGCTGAGCCCTGCTCAGGGTTTTTACACCTTTTATTGTGGTGTTAGTTTCTTCCCAGGAGGCTTCCATTTGGGTGGTTTGCCTTTAATAATAACAAGACAAAACTTCTCAAATTTATTAGTAAGATAAATTAGGAAAATAATTGAGAATGTCTGTGTATAATAATTATATTTCTATGGTATTTGTATAGGATTCAGCAGCTACTTGATAAGGAGCCACCTTGGGATCAGCCTTCTGCCAGACACTATGGGTGATTTATTCTTTCCAAAGTGGAATTTTAGCTGGGTTCGGTGGCTCAGCCTGTAATCCTGCGCTTTGGGAGGCTGAGGTGAGTGGATTGCCTGAGGCTGTGGGTTCGAGACCCGCCTGGGCAACTTGGCGAGACCTCATCTCTACAATAAATCAAAAATTAGCCAGACATGGTAGCGCACGCCTGTAGTTCCAGCTACTTGGAAGGCTGAGGCGGAAAGATCACCAGAGCCCAGCAGGTCGAGGGTGCGGTGTTCGGGAGCAGGCACTTCACTCCAGTCTGGGTGACAGAGTGAGACTCCAACTCAAAACAAAACAAAACAAAACAAAACGAAAACAAAGTGGAATTTTTTTTGGAGGGAATTACAAAGGTAATTGTGTTGTGATATCTCTAAAGAATACTTCAAACTGAGGAGTTTAGGATGTGTAGAATACAGAATCAGAGTTTCAGTGTGCTAATATGATGCAATTTAGAATGTAAAATAATTAAAGAAATGATCACGAGGATTGTTTATAGGAATTTGGAGGAGTCTGTGAAAAATGATGAGCTAGAATGTCAGGGACAGCTTTATGAATGGAGCACATGAGTTCAGACCTGAACAGCTTGATGGGTCTGGATAGCTGAAGAAGAATGTCCCAGATGGAAGACATTGGGCCAGCTAGACCATGTACTGTCAGAGACCCTTTGGAAGTCTGTTTGTCTCAAAGTGTTGTGGATAAAGAAAGTTCTTGTTCCCTGCCTGCCCTCAAACAGGGTCCAGCCCAATGTTTGTGAGAGGGATACACTCCCTTATTCTCTTCCCCAAGGACAAGAAAACAGGTGCTCAACCTTGTAACTGCCAGGAAGATCCTTCAAATCTAAGCTTGTTAATTTCGTGATATTAATACTATATGTCATTAAAAGTTAGTACTTTATTGTATTTCTAAAAACTTATTTTCAATCCATGACAAACTGATTTATTTTAACATGTATTTTTTTTTTTTTGAGTTGGAGTCTCACTCTGTCACCCAGACTGGAGTGCAGTGTCCGCTCCTGGCTACCGCAGCCTCGACCTGCTGGGCTCCGGCTATCCTTCCGCCTCAGCCTTCCAAGTAGCTGGAACTACAGGCATGCACTACCACGCCCGGCTGGTTTTTGATTTATTGTGGAGATGAGGTCCTGTCAAGTTGCCCAGGCGGGTCTCGAACCCTCGGGCTCAGGCAGTTCACTCACCTCAGCCTCCCAAAGTGCAGGATTACAGGCTGAGCCACTGAGCCCGGCTTAACATGTATTTTTAAAATTAATCTCTGTACATTACTTTTATTTTATTTATTTATTTATTATTATTTTTTGAGTTGGAGTCTCACTCTGTCGCCCAGACTGGAGTGCAGTGGCATGTTCCCGGCCACCTCAGACTTGACCTGCTGGGCTCCCATGATCCTTCCGCCTCAACCTTCCAAGTAGCTGGAACTACAGGTGCGCGTTGCCACGCCCAGCTAATTTTTTTATTTATTGTAGAGTTGAGATCTTGCCAAGTTGCCCAGGTGGGTCTCGAATCCGTGGGCTCAGGCAATCCACTCACTCAGCCTCCCAAGGCGTGGGATTGCAGGCTGAGCCACCGATCCTGCCTGGATTTGTTTATAGTAATAAAAGAAAAAGACTAGAAATGCAAGAGCAGAGTGCAAAATACCCAGAATTATCTTTTGGAGGATGAACCCCTTGTAGTACAGGCTTCCTCCTCTAGGTAAGTGTTCTGGGAACACATTGGCATCCGTGACCAGTTAGTGTTGTTGTGAGATGCAGTGTTTGACTTCAGTGAATTTTTTTTTTTGAAGCTCTTTTAGTGCATTTACCTATTTCATGATGGGTGATTTACGAGCACACCTGCCCACACTGTGCTGAGTGTTCAGCAATTTTTTACCAAAAACAGCTTGACCCCTGGACCATACCTTCCCTGTTCACCTGATCTCGCCTCATTGACTTTTTTTTTGTTTCCTCTGATGAAAAAGTCCTCAAAGGGAAACGTTTTGCTGATATGGAAGAGGTAAAAATAAACGGCAGAAGCACTAGAAGGCATTTCTAAATTGATGAGTTCAAAAACAGTTTTGAGCAGTAGAAAAAGCATCTTGATTGAGTACTTTGAAGATGATTGACGTTTAAACATGTAAGAATAAATATATAATTTTTTACAAATAAATTCCAGGATTTTTTGGTCCCCTTCAAACAGTGCTGAGGGAGAAAGAAGGGAGGAGATCAATTCTTTTTGTGTTTGATAAGATGTGTGACTGAGACGGACTTGGCAGAGGGCTTGACCAAGGGAGTCAGGTGAAAGAGGGTGTGCTGCGGCCAGGCGGGGCGAAGAGGCCATGGAAAGTAGAGACAACAGCATACACAGTGGCACCTGTGGAGAAGAGTTTGGTGGTGATGGTGCAGGGATGTGAAGGGTATCGAGTGATCGATTTTCTTCCTGGCATAAAATCAGAAATCATAGAAAGATGATCCTAGAGTTGTTCGGTGCATGGCTTTCGAAGCGATTGTGTTTGTGGAGAGAGGGATGTTTATTATTTCTAGGCTCTCTGGTTACACTTTCCTTCCCCTTCTCTCCTTTTTTGGAGCTAACTCCTCTTAGAGAGGAGGAAAGGGCCTGCCCTCCACCGCAGAAACTGAATGGGCTCCCTCCTCTGGAGTGCCTATGTGGGTGCAGGACTAAGCCTCCACTCATTGGAGGCCTGAGGAGGCTGAGTGGAGGGGTAAGGGAAGACTGTGGCTATACACTGACCATCTATTTGTGCTGTAGACTCCAGGCTTTTGCTGCCAGCCTTAGAGTACCCCTGGTATGGCCCCATCTTCCAAGCCTGGCCCTACAGTCTGCCAATCCGATTTTCTGAGCCTTGGATATTTCTTCCAATAAATTCTTTTTGGCTTCAGGCTTAGTTTCTGTTGCTTTCAACCAATAACTCTATCTACTATATAACTTGGGTAGTTGTTAAGGTAACTCCTTACTAATCTAGTGTGCCAGAAGAAATGTATGTGTGTTGAGTTAGAAAAGAATTTTTTTTTGGTGAAAGAGCTTTTTTCCTCTTTTTTCTGAGTTGGAGTCTCACTCCTTTGCCCAGGCTGGAGTACAGTAGCACGCATACTTAGGGCCACTCCAGCGTTGACCTGCAGGTCTCCGGCGATCCTTCTGCCTCAGCCTTCCAAGTAGCTGGAACTACAGACACACACTACCATGCCCAGCTATTTAAAAAAAATTTTATTGTAGAAACGAGGTCTCGCCAAGTTGCCTGGGCTAGTCTCGAACCCGTGGGCTTAGGCAGTCCACTCGCCTTGGCCTCCCAAAGTGCTGGGATTACAGTCTGAGCCACCGAACCTGACCAACTTTTTTCTTTTATTCATGAATCAGGCTTTAGCATTTTCCCACTTTTTGTAGTAAAAATTTCTCATGCTAAAGTTTGTAAAGATTGATTTAAGTGGTCAAAAAGTAATCCAGTCAAACTAGAGCAAATTAGTGGACTGTAACCAACAGTGGCCTGAACTCCAATATTTTTATGAAATGCTTACCAGCATAGTCATGCCTTCCCCACGCTTGTTACTTAGTTTCTCTCTTTAGAATTGTCCTAAAGAATATTTGTGAATTTTTAATGTTTTAAACTTTGTGGACTGGGCATAGTGGCTCACACCTATAATCCCAGCACTTTGGGAGACCAAAGTGTAATGATGGCCTGAGCCCATGGGTTCAAGACCAGCCTAGGCAACTTGGCGAGACCTCATCTCTACAATAAATAAAAAAAAATTAGCCAGCATGGTGGGGCATGCCTGTAGTTCCAGCTACTTGGAAGACTGAGGAGGAAGGATCGCCAGAGCCCAGCAGGTCGAGGCTGTGGTGGTCGTGAGTATGCCCCTGCAGTCCAGCCTGAGCACAGAATGAGACTCTGACTCCAAAAAACCAAAACCAAAAACAAAATCCTTGTGGATGTCAGGGACCAGATAAAAATGAATTTTAAAAATCCAAGTTTATGAAAACTGTAGGATGCTTCTTAAAATATACATTTTGTAGTCTCCCAAGTTCCATCTTGGTTAGTGAGAACATATGCGTCATTACTTTCTGTAAAGCACTATTCTAGGTAAAGTGATGATTTTAAAACTATGGACATGCTCACTGTGCTCCAGGAAGAATGCTTTTCTAAATTGATGAATTAATTATATTACTTTTACTGTTTCAATAAAGTTGAACAAGTGACTATACTATGTGTCTTGTGTGAGGTCGGGTAGAAAAATTAGAGAGGCAGGACTTAAGGTATTTGGAGCAATTAGAAAAGATGAGGGAGCGGCTGTGCTTTGGAGGTGCTTCATTTTGGAGGCAAAATCCTGAAGTAGTCAGTCTTAGGCTTTAAGAAATGGATGGGATTGAGACAGGTAGAAGGGTTGTGAAGAGTATGTTACAGGAAGCATGACTGAGGGTGGGAATGAGTTTGTCACATGCTACAGATTCTGAGCACAAGAATCTGGGTTGGGGCTAGAGTGGCAGGGCAAGAGATGGAGGGTGTTGGCAGGGATTGAGGGTAGAGAGAGCCTTGATATGAGAGGATGAGTTTGGGCTTGATTCTACAGTGGGAATGGAACCATAGTTCTTCAGGGATTTTGAAAACGGTTGTGTGAGAGTGGAATGCAGATCAGCTCAGGGTTTTCACCACAAGGAATGGTTGGGAAAGGCTATTCCATTCTAGAAGTGCAAGCCATGTATGTCAACAGTGGAATGGAGTGAAGGAGTGACTTAAGTGACATTGCAGTCAAATGAGTGGACAGGTTTGGTGACAGATGGTATGTTTTGTTTTGTTTTGAGTTGGAGTCTCACTCCGTTGCCCAGGCTGGAGTGCAGTGGCATGCTCATGGTCACCACAGCGTCTACCTGCTGGGATCCGGTGATCCTTCTGCCACAGCCTTCCAAGTAGTTGAAACTGCAGGCGTACGCTACTGCACCTGGCTAATGTTTGATTTATTGTAGATACCAGGTCTCACCAAGTTGCCTAGGCTGGTCTTGAACCCGCAGGCTTATGCAATCCACTTGCCTCAGTCTCCCAAAGTACTGGGTTTACAGGCTAAGCCACTGAGCTGGGTCACAGATGATAATGTTAAAGATGAAAGAACACGCCGGGCTCGGTGACTCAGCCTGTAATCCTGTGCCTTTGGGAGGTTGAGGTGAGTGGATTGCCTGCCCCGCGGGTTCGAGACCTGCCTCGGCAACTTGGTGAGACCGCATCTCTACAATAAATCAAAAATCAGCCAGGCATGGTAGCGTGTGCCTGTAATTCCAGCTACTCGGAAGGCTGAGGTGGAAGGATCGCCAGAGCCCAGCAGGTCGAGGCTGCAGTGGCTGGGAGTAGCCACTGCACTCCAGTCTGGGCGACAGAGTGAGACTCCCACTCAAAAAAAAAAAAAGGTGAAAGAACTTGTAGTTGAAGATGACTTTTAAATTTTTCTCCTGGGTGACAGGAAAAATGGAAATTTAGAAGAGAGATTGGTTTTGGAGAGAAGATGGGGCTTTGGCTTTGTCATGTTGAATTTGAAGTAATGAACTGAATTGAACCAATGATAGTTGGAGAAGTGGACCAGAGGTGATGTGAGAAGTCAGTAGTAGAGATACAGCATTGAGTGTCAGGGCTTCTAGAGATGAAGAGGGTGAATTCAGCATGAGAGAAAGTGCAGAGAGTAAGGCTGAGGGCAGAGCCTGAGCTTGGGACATCACAGTGGTCAGAGAGGCACTGTCACAAAAGCTGAGGGAGAAGAACGTTTCTCAGAGGTATGATGGGTGACAGTGTGAGACCTAGAGCCATCAAATATAATGAAGATGAGTTGTCAGAGTGTAAGTATGACTTTACAGGGTGATTCAAGTAGAGTAGTAAGATGAATGTGTAGATTTGGGTTGATTAAGTCAGGCTTTAGGAAAGAAGCACATTTTCTTCTGAGATTGGAAGGTAGATAAATGAAAAAACCTAGGACCTGAATGATATTGATGTGAATTTGAGAAAATTCTTTCCAGATGGCCCTATTCTGAGAAGGAGTGTTCAATGTATTTACTCTTTTAGTCAATGCACTAGTCTGGTAATAGGTGTTTTGGAGGCAAGAAAAGTCTGGCAGAGTTGCCGTGGTATGGTCAAGATTGAAATGATGGTCTTATAAGGGGATGATACATTTGGAGGTTCCGTGGTATTTAGCCTCACAAACAATTGTGGACCTGCTGTATATAGAGTGCCATGTAGGCACCATGGATGATAACTATGAGCAGGAGACACAGTTTTAGAACTCTGGTTCCTTTTAATCTAGTGGACTCAAAAGAGGAGATGAAATTTATAGTGTTTAAGTTTTATGTATTTCCTTGTCCTTTTGGAGAGGGAACGGGAGCAGTAGAGATGTTCCAAGGTTGGGGACTGATTCAAGAACAATCGGATCAGAGGAATCAGGAAGTTGTCTGAGAGTCACTTTCTTTATTTGTAAAATGGGAATACATAGCACATAATTCATGAAGTTGTTAGGACACTTGAATAAGGACTGACTCCACCACCAGCATTTGAAAAAAAAAACACAAAAAGCCGGTCAGCCTGTAATCCCGCACCTTTGGGAGGCTGAGGTGAGTGGATTGCCTGAGCCCGCGGATTCGAGACCCACCTGGGCAACCTGGCGAGACCTCGTCTCTACAATAAATCAAAAATTAGCCGCGTGTGGTAGCGCACGCCTGTAGTTCCAGCTACTTGGAAGGCTGAGGTGGAAGGATCGCCGGAGCCCAGCAGGTTGAGTCTGCGGTGGCTGGGAGCGTGCCACTGCATTCCAGTCTGGGCAACAGAGTGAGACTCCAACTCAAAAAAAAAAAACAACAAAAAACACACACACAAAAAAACAGGTGGAATGAGAGACTGTAAAACAATTATAGAAGCATAATCTATACCGACTTTAGCAGCATCTATTGCTGTGTTGTCACCATTAACTGCAGCTGATCACGAATCCTGGAGCCAGTGCATGTGCGTTGTGGGAAGAAGCTGAATTTGTCAGAAACATAAATATTTCTGGCAAACTTTAAATGCCAAAAAATACTTTTGATAGTAATTTTAGTAGTCTTCCTTCCATTATAAAGATGTTTCACACTTGCAAATTTGGAAAATATTCTCACTTTTGAGCCCACTAGGTTATAAGTTATCAGAGTTCTAAATTATCTCTTTATAGTTCCTCCTCCGTGGTGCCTACATGGTGCTCTATACACAGTGGGCCCACAATTATTTGTGAGGATAAATGTGATCCAAGCACCAAATAGTTTCCTCCAAAATATATGAAGGAAATCATTCTCTTTAATCATTCTGGTTTTTAATTTTATAACATTAGGATTGATTTATATATAATTTTTTTTTCTTTCAGAGTCAGGGCCTTGCTGTGTTGCCTAGGCTGGCCTCGAACTCCTGAGCTCAAGTGATCCTCCCACCTTAGTTTTTTGGGTAACTGGGACTACCTACAGGCCACCATATTCAGCTGTTTATATACCTTTTTTCTTTTTTTTTTTGAATTGGAGTCTCACTCCATCAACCCAGGCTGGAGTGCACTGAGTGGCACACTCACAGCCACCCCAGCGTCAACCTGTTGGGCTTCCATGATCCTTCTGCCTCAGCCTTCCAAGTAGCCAGAACTACAAGCACACGCTACCATGCCCAGCTAATTTTTTAAAAATTTATTGTAGAGATGAGGTCTCGCCAATTTGCTTCAGCTGGTCTTGAACCCACAGACTCAGGCAGTCCACTTGCCTTGGCCTCCCAGGGTGCTGGGATTATAGGCTGAGCCATTGAGCCTGCCCTGTATAACATTTTATAATCTGTTTTTTCACATATAATAAACATTTTTCCTAATCTGACTTACGCATATACATTTACAATGGCTACATGACTATTAAAAGGATGAAATAACTATTTAAGTGTTCTTTTGTTGTAGATGACATTGTTAAATCACAAAAGATAGTAAACCACAGTAATAACTGTTTTATTTTTCTCTAATGCCACAAAGTACACATTTTAAAAAGTACATATGACACTTAACTGTCTTAAAGAATTACCATTCTCTTATCATTGTCTTTCCTTGGTGCTTGTTAGTAAGAATTCGTGTGACTATTCTTCTAATCAGTGATCCACATGAACTGTGACTGATAGGATGAAGAAAGAGTATCAGACGCTGGTATATGTATAAATAGGTAATTGTTTAGTTGAGGGCCATCTCTAGTGATTTCAGAAAGGACTTGATATAGATTTGCAGTAAGAAATCAATAACACAACTCAGTAGTGGTTTTATATATATATATGTGTGTGTGTATATATATACCTTTTTTTTTTCTTTTTTTTTGAGTTGGAGTCTCACTCTGTCGCCCAGACTGTAGTGCAGTGGCCGCTCCCGGCCATCGCAGCCTCGGCCTGCTGGGCTCCAGTGATCCTTCCGCCTCAACCTTCCAAGTAGCCAGAATTACAGGCATGCACTACCACGCCCCGGCTGATTTTTTGTAGAGATGAGGTCTCGCTGCCCAGGCGGGTCTCGAACCTGGAGGCTCA